>NC_135957.1:0-189573 GCF_053455715.1 Rhinoraja longicauda
AGGGGAGGGGGAAGAGGGGGAGGTGGAGGGAGAGGGGAGGGAGGGGGGAAGGGAGGAGGGAGGGGGACCTCCCCTTTTCCCAGTACCCCTCTTTCCCCGTTGGGCCCGTCCTCGTAGGGTTTCCATTGTAACCGGGAGGTGGGGAGGGAGGGGGAGGGATGGAGGAGGGGAGGGGGATGGAGGGGGGTGAGGGGAGGGGGTGGGAGGGGAAGGGGGGGAGGGGGAAGGGGGGAGGTGGAGGGAAGGGGAGGGAGGGGGGAGGGAGGGGGAAGGGGGGAGGGAAGGGGGGAGGGAGGGGAACCTCTCCTTTTCCCAGTTACCCCCTTTCCCCGGTGGGCCCGTCCTCGTAGGGTTTCCATTGTAACCGGGAGGGGAGTGGGGGGGAGGGAAGGGAGGGAGGAGGGAGGGAGGGGGGGAGGGGAGGGAGGGGAGGGAGGGAGGTGTGGAGGGAGGAGGGGAGGGAAGGGGGGGAGGGGAGGGGGGAAGGGGGGAGGGAGGGGGGAAGGGGGAGGGAGGGGGACCTCCCATTTTCCCAGTACCCCTCTTTCCCCGTTGGGCCCGTCCTCGTAGGGTTTCCATTGTAACCGGGAGGCGGGGAGGGAGGGGGGAGGGAGGGAGGAGGGATGTGTGGAGGGAGGAGGGGAGGGAAGGGGGAGGGGAGGGGGGAAGAGGGGGAGGTGGAGGGAGAGGGGAGGGAGGGGGGAAGGGAGGAGGGAGGGGGACCTCCCCTTTTCCCAGTACCCCTCTTTCCCCGTTGGGCCCGTCCTCGTAGGGTTTCCATTGTAACCGGGAGGTGGGGAGGGAGGGGGGAGGGATGGAGGAGGGGAGGGGGATGGAGAGGGGGGAGGGGAGGGGGTGGGAGGGGAAGGGGGGGAGGGGGGAAGGGGGGAGGTGGAGGGAAGGGGAGGGAGGGGAAGGGGGGAGGGAGGGGGACCTCCCCTTTTCCCAGTACCCCTCTTTCCCCGTTGGGCCCGTCCTCGTAGGGTTTCCATTGTAACCGGGAGGGGAGTGGGGGGGAGGGAAGGGAGGGAGGAGGGAGGGAGGGGGGGAGGGGAGGGGGGAAGGTGGAGGGAGGGGGACCACCCCTTTTCCCAGTACCCCTCTTTCCCCTTTGGGTCCGTCCCCGTAGGGTTTCCATTGTAACCGGAAGGGGGGGAGGGAGGGTGGAAGGGTGGAGGGAGGGGGGGGGGAGTGGGGAGGGAGTTGGGGAGGGGGGGAGGGAGTGGGGATGAAGGAAGGGGGAGGAAGGGGTTGAGGGGGGAAGGGGGACGGGGTCCCAAACCACCAAGCCCCCTCTGCAACGACCCCTGTTGTCCCCCTCCCCACTTGCCCCGGTGGCCCACGAGCATAGGGGCCCCATGCTGATCTGTGTATGTTAAGTGACTTGCAATAAAAAACACAACTTTAAAAAACAATCAGCTGCTTTTCGCAACAATGTTGAACCCATCTCACACAAGCATTGTGACGTCACAAGCTGAAGACCTTGAAAAAAAAGGTTAAAAATAAAAAGATGTAAATTTGTAAAGAGTAGACACCCAATAGCAGCTGCTTGTCCATTGTGACATCACACGCTGAAGGGGGGGGGAAGAGGGGTCAGCTCGAGCTCATCTCACAGGGGCATTGTGACATCACACGCTGAAGACTAAATCCGCACCGCAGCGCCCCCCTGAAAAGGGGGGGGGCAGCGCTTTAAAACCTCTGTAACTTAAAAAATACGCGACCAAATTAAGTGAAAATATCACGGCCGAGCGAGCGCGAGATTGGCGATTGAGGCGGTGCGAAAACCGTGGCGCTACGGTTCGCCTTTTTTCCGCAATCGATGTTACGTACGGTTCAGGTCATTCCCAAAAATTTACACAAGATCTGAGTTTTAATAGTATATAGATAGATAGATAGATAGATAGACTAGCACAAGTGTGCCCGTTCAAAGCGGGCCCGTTGGGCCCGTCCCCACACCCCCCATTTTCTCCTCCCCCAGCCCCACTCTTACTCTCCCCCCACCCTCCCCTTGGGCGGAGTCCCACTCCCCAGTCTCCATTTTCTCTCCCCCAGACACACTCTTAGCATCATTTTGGGAGAGAGGAGAGAAGCAAGGGGAGAGAGGAGAGGTGCCACGCTGAAAGCCTTCAATAAATCAGTAGAAGGGGGGTTGGGCGAGTTTTTTGACGTCACACGCTGAAGGCAATTGAAAAAACGGCTGTTTTTTTTTTTTATTTAACTAAAACCTCTGTAACTTAAATAATACGCGACCGGATCAAATAAAAAAATCATTTTCCAGCAGCGTTCAGCGCGGTGATGAAGGCGGTGCAAAAATCGTGGCGCTGCGGTTCACCGTTTTTTCCGAAATCAGCCGAAAAAACGGAGAAAAAAAAGTATTGACTTTTAAATGTCTGTAACTTTACAAATACACGACCGAATCAAATGAAAAAATCATTTTCCAGCAGCGTTCAGCGCGGTGATGAAGGCGGTGCAAAAATCGTGGCGCTACGGTTGACCGTTTTTCAGAAATCAGCGAAATCACCAATGTAGCCGTCACAAGCTGAAGACTGAATCTGCACCGCAGCGCCCCCCTGAAAAGGGGGGGGGGGGCAGTGCTTTAAAACGTCTGTAACTTTAAAAATACGCGACCAAATTAAATGAAAATATCACGGCCGAGCGAGCGCGAGATTGGCGATTGAGGCGGTGCGAAAACCGTGGCGCTACGGTTCGCCTTTTTTCCGCAATCGATGTTACGTATGGTTCAGGTCATTCCCAAAAATTTATACATACATAACACAAGATCTGAGTTTTAGATGTTTTAGATAGAATAGATAGGATAGATAGATAGATAGATAGATAGATAGATAGATAGATAGATAGATAGATAGATAGATAGATAGATAGATAGACAGACAGACAGACAGACAGACAGACAGACAGACAGACAGACAGACAGACAGACAGACAGACAGACAGACAGACAGATAGACAGACAGACAGACAGACAGACAGACAGACAGACTAGCACAAGTGTGCCCGTTGGGCCCCGCCCTCGTAGGGTTTCCATTGTAACCGGGAGGGGTGTGGGGGGGAGGGAAGGGGGAGGGAGGGAGGAGGGAGGTGTGGAGGGGGAGGGAGGGGAGGGGGAGGGGAGGGGGGAAGGGGGGGGTAGGGGGGAGGGGGAGGGTGGGGGGAGGGAGGGAGAGGGGAGGGGGAGGGGAGGGGGGAGGGGGAAGGGGAAGGGGGAAGGGGAGGGAGAGGGGAGGGAGGGGGGAAGGGGGGGAGGGAGGGGGAGGGAAGGGGGGAGGGAAGGGGGGAGGGTGACCTCCCCTTTTCCCAGTACCCCTCTTTCCCCGTTGGGCTCGTCCTCGTAGGGTTTCCATTGTAACCGGGAGGAGGGGAGGGAGGGAAGGGGGAGGGAGGGAAGGGGGAGGGAGGAGGGAGGTGTGGAGGGAGGAGGGGAGGGGGAGGGAGGGGGGGAGGGGAGGGGGGAGGGAGAGGGGAGGGAGGGAGAGGGGAGGGAGGGGGGTAGGGGGAGGGAGGAGGGAGGGAGGGGGGAGGGGAGGGGGAAGGGGAGGGAGGGGGACCTCCCCTTTTCCCAGTACCCCTCTTTCCCCGTTGGGCCCGTCCTCGTAGGGTTTCCATTGTAACCGGGAGGGGTGTGGGGGGGAGGGAAGGGGGAGGGAGGGAGGAGGGAGGTGTGGAGGGGGAGGGAGGGGAGGGGGAGGGGAGGGGGGAAGGGGGGGGTAGGGGGAGGGTGGGGGGAGGGAGGGAGAGGGGCGGGGGAGGGGGAAGGGGAAGGGGGAAGGGGAGGGAGAGGGGAGGGAGGGGGAAGGGGGGGTGGGAGGGGGAGGGAAGGGGGGAGGGGGGACCTCCCCTTTTCCCAGTACCCCTCTTTCCCCGTTGGGCTCGTCCTCGTAGGGTTTCCATTGTAACCGGGAGGAGGGGAGGGAGGGAAGGGGGAGGGAGGGAAGGGGGAGGGAGGAGGGAGGTGTGGAGGGAGGAGGGGAGGGGGAGGGAGGGGGGAGGGGAGGGGGGAGGGAGAGGGGAGGGAGGGAAAGGGGAGGGAGGGGGGTAGGGGGAGGGAGGAGGGAGGGAGGGGGGAGGGGAGGGGGAAGGGGAGGGAGGGGGACCTCCCCTTTTCCCAGTACCCCTCTTTCCCCGTTGGGCCCGTCCTCGTAGGGTTTCCATTGTAACCGGGAGGGGAGTGGGGGGGGCGGGAAGGGGGAGGGAGGGAGGAGGGAGGTGTGGAGGGGGGAGGGGAGGGGGAAAGGGGGAAGGGGAGGGATGGGGACCTCCCCTTTTCCCAGTACCCCTCTTTCCCCCACCACCAAGCCCTCTCCGGACGACCCCTGTTGTCCCCCTCCCCATTCTCAGACCCCGCCACCATTCTCTCTCCCCCAGACACACTCTTACTCTCCCCCCTTTCCCCAGCACACCCCTTTCCCCTACTCTCTCTTTCCCCCAGCACCAACAGGTCCCGGGGGGGGGGGGGGGGGGGCGGGGAACGCATCAGTGAAAGTTCCGGGGGGGTGCGCATTAGTGAAAGGTCCGTGGGGGGCGGGGCAGCGCATCAGTGAAAGGTCCGGGGTGGAGGGGGGGGGTGGGGAGCGCATCAGTGAAAGGTCCTGGGTTGGGGGGATAGCGGGGAGATGGTCTCCTGGGTGTGGGAGAGAGGAGAGAAGCAAGGGGAGAGAGGATAGGTGAGCCCATACGCACAGACGCACAGCAGCTCCACGCTGAAAGCCTTCAATAAATCAGCAGGAGGGGGGTTGCGCGAGTTTTTTGACGTCACACGCTGAAGGCAATTGAAAAAACGGCCGGATTTTTTTTTTTACTAAAACCTCTGTAACTTAAAAAATATACGACCGAATTAAATAAAAATATCATTTTCGGCAAGCGGCCAGCGGTGTGATTAACGCGGCGCTACGGTTTACCGTTTGTTCCGAAATCAGCCGAAATCACAGACATACACATGCTGAAGACTAAATCCGCACCACAGCGCCCCCCTGAAAACCTTCAATAAATCAGGGGGGGAGGGGGGCAGCGCTTTAAAACCTCTGTAACTTTAAAAATATATTCGACCGAATTAAATAAAAATATCATTTTCCAGCAGCGAACCGCGTGGTGATTAAGGCGGTACAAAAATCGTGGCGCTACGGTTCACCGTTTTGCCGAAATCAGCGAAATCACAGATATATACATATATATATTCATTCATTTATTCATACATACATTCGCAAAATCTGACTTTTAATAAGATAGATGATAGATAGATAGATAGATAGATAGATAGATAGATAGATAGATAGATAGATAGATAGATAGATAGATAGATAGATAGATAGATAGATAGACTAGGCCAAGTGTGCCCGTTGGGCCCGTCCTCGTAGGGTTTCCATTGTAACCGGGAGGGCGGAGGGAGGGAAGGGGGAGGGAGGGAGGGGGAAGGGAGGGAGGGGGGGAAGGAGTGGGGGAGGGAGGGTTGGAGGGAAGGGGGGGAGTTAGGGGGGAGGGTGAGGGAGGGTGGAGGGAGGTGGGGAGGGAGGGGTGAATGAGTTGGGGAGGGAGGGGGAGGAGGGTTGGGAGGGAGTGGGGATGGAGGTGGGAAGGAGGACCTCCCCTTTTTCCCAGTACCCCTCATTCCCCACCACCAAGCCCCCTCCTAATCGACCCGTGTTGTCCCCCTTCCCAGACCCCCCCTTTCCCCAGCAGACCCCTTTCCCCTACTCTCTCTTGATCCCAGCACCAACCCCCCACCCGTTGGGCCCGTCCTCGTAGGGTTTCCATTGTAACCGGGAGGGGAGGGGGGGAGGGAGGAGGGAGGGAAGGGGGAGGGAGGGAGGGAGGGAGGGAGGGGGGTGGGATGGGGGAGGATTGGGGGGGAGGGAGGGAGGAGTGGGGGAGGGGGGACGGAGGGAGGGAGGGAGGGAGGGAGGGGGAGGGAGGTTGGGCCCGTCCTCGTAGGGTTTCCATTGTAACCGGGAGGGGAAGGGAGGGGGAGGGAGGGAAGGGTGGAGGGGGGAAGGGTGGAGGGAGGGGAGGGAGGGAGGGGGGAGGAGGGAGGGGGGGGGAGGGTGGAGAGAGTGGAGGGAGGGGGGGGAGGGGGGGAGGAGTGAGATCCGGACTACTCTAGTCGGCAGCGGAGGTAGGACTACTGGAGTCGGGCAGCGGCGGATCTGGGAGCGTCGGGAGGGGAGAGAAGCGAGAGGAGAGAGGAGAGAGGCGCTGCGGCAGAGGCGCACAAGATGGCGGAGCGTGAGGAGGCCGCCATCTGTCTGAGGCACCGACGGGTCCGTCGGTGGCAGCGGCCCTGGTCGACGCAGCCATCTGTGGAAGCGGCCGGCGAAAAGCACTTACGGATCGTGCAGGGAGGAGGAGGCATCTGCGGAGCGCGGCCGTTACTGTTGCATTAGTTAAAGATCCGGACGAGGGGGTCGCATTAGTTAAAGGTGAGGGGGGGGGAGAGCATTAGGAAAAATTCCGTTGGGGGGGGGGGCGCATTAGTTAAAAGTCCGGGGTTGGGTGGAGCGCATTAGTTAAAGGTCGGGGGGGGGAGTAGCGCGAGCTCATCTCTTGAAGACGTGCTGTTTTCATTGTGACGTCACACGCTGAATGCCGCGGGGGAGGGGGGGGGGGGCAGCGCGAGCTCATCTCACGGGCATTGTGACGTCACACGCTGAAGACCAATAAATCAGTTACAAAATGAAATGTCTAAACTTTAAAACCTCTGTAATTTAAAATATATAAGACCAAATTAAATGAAAATATCACGGCCGGTCGTCCGGGAGATTGGCGATTAAGGCGGTGCAAAAACCGTGGCGCGACGGTTTACCGTTTTGCCGCAATCAATGATATAAATATGAAACAAATATACATAACACACATTCACAAGATCTGAGTTTTAGTAGTATACTAGCACAAGTGTGCCCGTTGGGCCCGTCCACGTAGGGTTTCCATTGTAACCGGGAGGGGAGTGGGGGGTAGGGAAGGGGGAGGGAGGGAGGAGGGGAGGGAGGGGGAGGGGAGGGAGGAAGGGGGGAGGGTGAGGGTAGGGAGGGAGGGAGGGGAGGGGGGAGGGAGAGGGTAGGGAGGGGGGTGGGGGGGAGGGGGAAGGGGGAGGGAGGGGGAAGGAGTGGGGAAGGGGGGAGGGAGGGGGACCTCCCCTTTTCCCAGTACCCCTCTTTCCCCGTTGGGCCCGTCCTCGTAGGGTTTCCATTGTAACCGGGAGGCGGGGAGGGAGGGGGGAGGGAGGGAGGAGGGAGGTGTGGATGGAGGAGGAGGGAGGGGGGGAGGGGGGAGGGGAGGGCGAAGGGGGGGGAGGAAGGGGGGAGGGGGGAAGGGGGTGGAGGTGGAGGGATGGGGAGGGAGGGGTAGGGGAGGAGGAAGGGGGGAGGGAGGGGGACCTCCCCTTTTCCCAGTACCCCTCTTTCCCCGTTGGGCCCGTCCCCGTAGGGTTTCCATTGTAACCGGAAGGGGGGGAGGGAGGGTGGAAGGAGGGGGGAGGGGGAGAGGGATGGAAGGGTGGAGGGAGGGGGCTAGGGATGGAGGGAAGGAGGGAGGGTGGGGAGTTAGGGGGGGAGGTGAGTTTGGGGGGAGGGGTGAGGGAGGTGGGGACGGAGGGGGGAGGGAGTTGGGGAGGAGGGGGGGGAGGGAGTGGGGATGGAGGTGGGAAGGAGGGGGGAGGAAGGGGTTGAGGGGGGAAGGGGGACCTCCCCTTTTCCCAGTACCCCTCTTTCCCCCAACACCAAGCCCCCTCCGCAACGACCCCTGTTGTCCCCCTCCCCAGTCCCCATTCTCAGACCCCCCCCCATTCTCTCTCCCCCAGACACACTCTGTGCTTTTTTCGAAACACTTGCCCCGGTGGCCCACGAGCATAGGGGCCCCATGCTGATCTGTGTATGTTAAGTGACTTGCAATAACAAAAAACACTACTTTAAAACAATTAGTGCTTTTTTGGCAACATTCCCGGTGAATAAGTGCTTCTCACGGCGATCTTTTTATTGCTTTTTGAAACAATGTAGCACCCATCTCACACAAGCATTGTGATGTCACAACCTGAAGACTTTTTAAAAAAAGGTCAGAAATAAAACGGGACCACCCGTTTTCCCAGTACCCCTCTTTCCCCGTTGGGCCCGTCCTCGTAGGGTTTCCATTGTAACCGGGAGGCGGAGAGGGAGGGGGGAGGGAGGTGGAGGGGGGAGGGGAGGGGGAAGGGGTGGGAGGGGAGGGGGAAGGGGGGGAGGGGGAAGGGGGGAGGTGGAGGGAGGGAGGGGGGAAGGGGGGAGGGAGGGGGACCTCCCCTTTTCCCAGTACCCCTCTTTCCCCGTTGGGCCCGTCCCCGAGGGGTGAGGGAGGTGGGGAGGGATGGGGAGGAGGGGGGGAGGGAGTGGGGATGGAGGTGGGATGGAGTGGGGAGGAAGGGGTTGAGGGGGGAAGGGGGACCTCCCCTTTCTTTTTTCGAAACACTTGCCCCGGTGGCCCACGAGCATAGGGGCCCCATGTTAAGTGACTTGCAATAAAAAACACAACTTTAAAAAACAATCAGCTGCTTTTCGCAACAATGTAGAACCCATCTCACTCAAGCATTGTGACGTCACAAGCTGAAGACCTTGAAATAAAAATAAAAAGATGTAAATTTGTAAAGAGTAGACACCCAATAGCAGCTGCTTGTCCATTGTGACATCACACGCTGAAGGGGGGGGGAGGGGGGTCAGCTCGAGCTCATCTCACAGGGGCATTGTGACATCACAAGCTGAAGACTAAATCCGCACCGCAGCGCCCCCCTGAAAGGGGGGGGGGGCAGCGCTTTAAAACCTCTGTAACTTAAAAAACATGCGAATAAATCAAATGAAAATATCACGGCCGATCGTTTGGGAGGTTGGCGATTAAGGCGGTGTGAAAACCGTCACGCTACTGTTCACCGTTTTGCCGCAATCGCTGATACGAACAAATAAATATATCAAATAATTCAGGTCAAACCCCAAAAAAATATATATACAAGATCTGAGTTTTAGTAGTATACTAGACAAAGTGGGCCCGTTGGGCCCGTCCTCGTAGGGTTTCCATTGTAACCGGGAGGCGGGGAGGGAGGGGGGAGGGGGACCACCTGTTTTCCCAGTACCCCTCTTTCCCCGTTGTGGGATGGGAGGGGGAGGGGAGGGGAGGGGAGGGGAGGGAGAGGGGAGGGAGGGGTAGGGGGGAGGGGGAGGGAGGGGAGGGAGGGGAGGTGGGAAGGGGGGAGGGAAGGGAGGGAGGAGGACCTCCCCTTTTCCCAGTACCCCTCTTTCCCCGTTGTGCCCGTCCTTGTAGGGTTTCCATTGTAACCGGGAGGCGGGGAGGGAGGGGGGAGGGAGGGAGGAGTGGAGGGAGGAGGGGAGGGGGAGGGAGGGGGGAGGGGAGGGGGAGGAGAGGGGGAAAGGGGGAGGGAGAGGGGAGGGTAGGGGGGGAGGGGGGAGGGGGACCACCTGTTTTCCCAGTACCCCTCTTTCCCCGTTGTGCCCGTCCTCGTAGGGTTTCCATTGTAACCGGGAGGCGGGGAGGGAGGGAGGAGGGAGGTGTGGAGGGAGGAGGGGAGGTACCACGTAAAGACCCAACCAATCGGGCGCTAACAGGGAGGGTGAAACCCAATGAAAAAAAACGCGTTTTTACTTTAAAATAAGTTCTTTGTTGAAAAGGAAATAAACTTATCTATAGAGCAGCAGCTTTTTTAAAATAAATAAAATCAAACTTAATGAAAATCACATTCCTCATTTAAAATAAATGTCTTTGTTATAAATGAAATCAAACAGCGGGAGAGGCGATGGCGACTACACTTCCGCTTCGGGGAGAGGAGGGGGGGAGAGGAGGGGGGGGAGGGGGGGAGGAGGGGGGGGGAGGAGGGGGGGAGAGGAGGAGGGGGGGGGGGGAGGGGGGAGAGGAGGAGGGGGAGAGGAGAGGTGGGAGAGGAGAGGGGGGAGAGGAGAGGGGAGAGGAGAGAGGGGAGGGGGAGAGGAGAGGGGGGTGAGGAGAGGGGGGAGAGGAGAGGGGGAGAGGAGAGGGGGAGAGGAGAGGGGAGAGAGGAGAGGAGAGTGGGGGAGAGAGGAGAGGAGAGGGGGGGAGAGAGGAGAGGGGTCTATTTTACTTTAAAATAAACAGCATTCTTTGTTGAAAAAGAAATTAAAGTTATCTATAGAGCAGCAGCTTATGTCTTTGTTGTAAATGAAATTAAACTTATGTGAAATAAATGTTCTTTTGTTAAAAAAGAAAGTAAACTTATCTATGAAATCTCTGTCTTTTATCTTTTTTTTTAAATAAAATTAAATGCAATGGAAATCTCGTACCGTTTAAAATAAATGTAATTTTTCTGTTGGAAATGATAAGAAACTTATCTATAAATATTCTTTCTGTATTTCAATTAAACTGCCCTCCTGAGCGATGCTGGAGCCTGTCCTCAACCAGCAGCAGCACGGTGGACTGTTGGTTACGGCAGTTGGTGTCAGTTCAAATCAACTGCTCCACCCACATCGAGTGTGAGGTTGGAGCCAATCACTGCACCCCACGTAGAGACCCAGCCAATCGGGCGCTAACAGGGAGGGTGGAGCCAATCACTGCACCCCACGTACAGACCCAGCCAATCGGGCGCTAACAGGGATGGTGGAGCCAATCACTGTACCCCACGTAAAGACCCAACCAATCGGGCGCTAACAGGGAGGGTGAAACCCAATGAAAAAACCGCGTTTTTACTTTAAAATAAACAGCGTTCTTTGTTGAAAAGGAAATAAACTTATCTATAGAGCAGCAGCTTTTTTAAAATAAATAAAATCAAACTTAATGAAAATCACATTCCTCATTTTAAATAAATGTCTTTGTTATAAATGAAATCAAACAGCGGGAGAGGCGACGGCGACTACACTTCCGCTTCGGGGAGAGGAGGAGGGGGAGAGGAGGGGGGGAGAGGAGGGGGGGGGAGAGGAGGGGGGGAGGGGGGGAGGGGTGGGAGGGGGGGAGGGGTGGGAGGGGGGAGGGGGGAAGGGGGGAGGAGGGAGGGGGGGGAGGAGGGAGGGTGGAGGAGGGAGGGGCAGAGGAGGGAGGGGGAGAGGAGGAGGGGGGGAGAGGAGGAGGGGGGGGAGGAGGGGGGAGAGGAGAGGGGGGAGAGGAGAGGGGGGGAGGGGGAGAGGAGAGGGGAGAGGAAAGAGTGGAGGGGGAGAGGAGAGGGGGGAGAGGAGAGGGGAGAGGGGGGAGAGGAGAGGGGGGAGAGGAGAGGAGAGGGGGGAGAGAGGAGAGGTGTCTATTTTACTTTAAAATAAACAGCATTCTTTGTTGAAAAAGAAATTAATTTTATCTATAGAGCAGAAGCGGGAGAGGCGACGGCGACTACACTTCCCGGCAGTCAGCGCTGCGGGGAAGGGAGGGAGGGAGGGATGAGGTAGGGAGGAGAGGAGAGTGGGGAGGGAGGGAGGGGGGAGAGGGGAGGAGAGGGGGAGGGAGGGTGTAAGGGAGGGGGGAAGGGGGGGGAAGGGAGGGGGGAGAGGAGAGGGGGGGAGAGGAGGGGGGGGAGAGGAGGGGGGGAGAGGAGGGGGGGAGGAAGGGGGCAGAGGTGGGGGGAAGGGGAGGGAGAGGGGAGGGGAGGGGGAGGGGAGGGGGGAGGGGGTGGGAAGGGGGAGGGGGACCTCCCCTTTTCCCAGTACCCCTCTTTCCCCGTTGGGCCCCGTCCTCGTAGGGTTTCCATTGTAACCGGGAGGAGGGGAGGGAGGGAAGGGGGAGGGAGGGAGGAGGGAGGTGTGGAGGGAGGAGGGGAGGCGGAGGGAGGGGAGGGGGGAAGGGGGGGAGGGGGGAGTGAGGGGGTAGGGGTGAGGGGGAGGGAGGGGGGAGGGAGGGGGAGGGAGGGGGGAGGGAGGGGCAGAGGGGAGGGGAGGGAGGGGGGATGGGAGGGGGAAGGGGGGAGGGAGGGGGCTCTCCCCTTTTCCCAGTACCACTCTTTCCCCGTTGGGCCCGTCCTCGTAGGGATTCCATTGTAACCGGGAGGAGGGGAGGGAGGGAAGGGGGAGGGAGGGAGGAGGGGAGGGAGGGGGGAAGGGAGGGGGGAAGGGGAGGGAGGGAAGGGGGAGGGAGGGAGGAGGGGAGGGAGGGGGGAAGGGAGGGGGGAAGGGGAGGGCGGAAAGGGGGGGAGGGGGGAAAGGGGGGAGGGGGAAGGGGGGAGGGGGGGAGGGAGAGGGGAAGGGGGGAGGTAGGGGAGGGGAGGGAGGAGGGAGGAGGGGAGGGAGGGGGGAAGGGGAGGGCGGAAAGGGGGGAGGGGGAAGGGGGAGGGAGAGGGGAAGGGGGAGGGAGGGGGGAGGTAGGGGAGGGGGAGGGGGGAAGGGGGAGGGAGGGGCACAGGGGCATTGTGACGTCACACGCTGAATACCACGGGGGGGGGAAGGGGGGTCTGCTCGAGTTCATCTCACAGGGGCATTGTGACATCACAATGAAGAATAAATCCGCACCGCAGCGCCCCCCTTCTGTCAAAACTTCGATAAATCAGGGGAGGCAGCACATTTAAACCTCTGTAACTTAAAAAATATGCGTCCGAATTAAATAAAACTATCATTTTCCAGCAGCGAACCGCATGCTGATTAAGGCGGTAGAAAAATCGTGGCGCTACGGTTCACCGTTTTGCCGGAATTGCCGTATTCAGCCGACATCAGTGGAATATATATATATATATTCAAGATCTGAACAAGTGTGCCCGTTCAAAGCGGGCCCGTTGGGCCCGTGCCCACACCCAGGGAGTGGTGGAGGGAGGGAGGTGTTGAGGATGGAGGGGGGGAGGGTGATGAGAGATGGGGCGGTATTTGTGGAGGGGGGAGAGAGTGAGGGGGGAGGGGGCCCGGGGGGGGGGGGGGGATAGCGGGGAGATGTTCTCCCGTGTGTGGGAGAGAGGAGAGAAGCAAGGGGAGAGAGGAGAGGTGAGCCGGTGATCGCGGGCTTGCGCCGCTAACGGCGTCCATTGTTTTGGTGCGAGTGAGGAGATGTCGCGCATGCGTGCTGAGTACAGAGTGAGGAGATTCCGCGCATGCGTACTGTGCACTGCCGGACCGCAGCGCCCCCCTTCTGTCAAAACTTCGATAAATGAGGGGGGGCAGCACCTTTAGACCTCTGTAACTTTAAAAATATGCGTCCGAAATAAATAAAAATACCATTTTCCAGCAGCGAACCGCATGCTGATTAAGGCGGTTCAAACATCGCGGCGCTATGGTTAACCGTTTTGCCGGAATTGCCGTATTCAGCCGACATCAGTGGAATATATATACAACGCTACAAGATCTGAGTTTTAGTAGTATACTAGAAAAGAGGGCCCGTTGGGCCCGTCCCCACACCCCCCATTCTCACTCCCCCAGCCCCACTCTTACTCTCCAAGTGTGCCCGTTGGGCCCGGAAAAGAGGGCCCGTTGGGCCCGTCCCCACACCCCCCATTCTCTCCTCCCCCAGCCCCACTCTTACTCTCCAAGTGTGCCCGTTGGGCCCGTCCTCCTGATCTGTGTATGTCAAGTGACCACTATAGCCTTCATTCTTTTTTTTTTTCCCTAATCAGATGTTTGTTTGTTTTTTCCTAATCAGATGTGCAGTACTTTGGTCAACGTGGGTTGTTTTTAAATGTGCTATACAAATAAAACTGACTTGACTTGACTTGACTTGCAATAACAAAAAAGACTTCTTGGAAGCTTTTCGAAACAATGTAGCCGTCACAAGCTGAAAACTAAATCCTTGCTGAAAACTAAATCCTTTTCTGGAAACTTTTGGAAACAAATGTAGCCCCTTGAAGAAAAGGGTTAGAAATGAAAAATTTAAACTTTAATATCTCTCTAGCTTTAAAAAGGTAGCTTCAATTTGAACGAAAGTACTTACAATAGTTGCCCAGGTTAATGGTGAATACGGCGGTACAAAAATCGTAGCGCTTTGGTGTACCGTCTAGGAGGAGTAGGGTTTGTAAGTAATCTTCCGTACATACACATATACATACATACATACGGAATGTTGGACCGCAGAGTTTTAGTATTATATAGATAGATAGATAGATAGATAGATAGATAGATAGATAGACTAGCACAAGTGTGCCCGTTGGGCCCGTCCTCGTAGGGTTTCCATTGTAACCGGGAGGGGAGTGGGGGGAGGGAAGGGGGAGGGAGGGAGGAGGGAGGTGTGGAGGGGGGAGGGGAGGGGGAGGGAGGGTGGGAGGGGAGTGGGAAGGGGGGAGGGAGAGGGGAGGGAGAGGGGGAGGGAGGGGGAAGAGGGGAGGGAGGGGGACCTCCCCTTTTCCCAGTACCGCTCTTTCCCCGTTTGGCCCGTCTTCGTAGGGTTTCCATTGTAACCGGGAGGAGGGGAGGGAGGGAAGGGGGAGGGATGGAGGTTTGGATTGAGGAGGGGAGGGGAGGGAGGGGGGAGGGGAGGGAGGAAGGGGGGAGGGGAGGGAGGGGGTAGGGGGGAGGGGGAGGGAGGGGGAAAGGGGAGGGAGGGGGATCTTCCCTTTTCCCAGTACCCCTCTTTCCCCGTTGGGCCCGTCCTCGTAGGGTTTCCATTGTAACCGGGAGGGGAGTGGGGGGGAGGGAAGGGGGAGGGAGGGAGGAGGGAGGTGTGGAGGGGGGAGGGGAGGGGCAGGGAGGGGGGAGGGTAGGGTGGAAGGGGGGAGGGAGAGGTGAGGGAGGGGGTAGGGGCAGGGGGGGGGAGGGGGGAGGGAGGAGGACCTCCCCTTTTCCCAGTACCCCTCTTTCCCCGTTGGGCACGTCCCCGTAGGGTTTAAATTGTAACCGGAAGGGGGGAGGGAGGATGGAAGGAGGGGGGAGGGGGAGAGGGATTTGAAGGGTGGAGGGAGGGATGGAGGGAAGGAGGGAGGGGGGGAGTTAGGGGGGAGGGTGGTGGGGAGGTGGGGGAGGGAGTTGGGGAGGGGGGGAGGGAGTGGGGATGGAGGTGGGAAGGAGGGGGGAGGAAGGGGTTGAGGGGGGAAGGGTCCGCTGAAGATCTTCAAGAAAGGGGTTAGAAAGGAAAATTTTAAATTTCAAAATCTCTCTAGCTTTAAAAATATAGCTTCAATTTGTATGAGATTTGTTACATAATATGCCCAGGATAACGATGAGTAACGTGGGCCAGGAATGGTGGCGCTACGGTGTACTTATATTGCCGTGGGTGCGAACCACAAAGGTTATGCTGCACACATACACACATACACACGGACAGAGAGCTCTCGGTGCTAGTGGAATCAAGGTATATGGGGAGAAGGCAGGCACGGGTTACTGATTGTGGACGATCAGACATGATCACATTGAATGGTGGTGCTGGCTCGAAGGGCTGAATGGCATCCTCTGCACCTATGTTCTATGCCTATGTCTAGAATCCTCTCCGGTAATGTTCTCACCACAGGTGCTAGGATGACTTACCCCTAATTACCAGGTTTCTCTTTGCAACCAGTTGATGGTTATCAAGAATTATAGCAGGGAGGTTTCTTTCAGCTGGGAAATTCAGCAGAGAAATAACAAATGGGGCTTATTTCAGATAACTGGGAAGTGTTTTTTTTTGGAAATCAATGCAGGTCCTGACCTTCATTGGGGAGTGTGGTCGAGCAGATGGATTAAACGTACACAGATCTGTGTCAGAGGCATCACAGGTAAATAGGGTGGTTTGAGGAATTGAGGCATCGACCCTCATCAGTCAGGGAAATAAAAATAGATGTTGCAAGTCTATGTTCGGCTGGTCAAAAAGTTATCGAGGGGGTTCTTGGAGTGGTATGTTTGTTTTTTCGTTACCACGCATAGGAACAAAGCCACTCGCATAGGAACAAAGCCACTAAGTTTTAACGAATGCAGTGAAGATTTACGACTGTGTGGCCCCGGAACAAGGTTCGGAACGGAGTTACTGGGAGAGGTTGGACAAGCCAAGAATTTATTCTTTGTAGCGTAGGAGGATAACGAGTGGTCGATCTCACAGAGGTGCATAGAATCATGTTGGCATGGTTCGGGCCGTGGTTCAAAATAATGACACAAAGCATTTGAGCAGGTATGTGAAAAGGAAAGGTTCAGGGGGAGATGAAATTGGAACTCAAACGTACTATCCCTCACCATGGGACACAGGAACCTGCGTCTGACGAGTGTACCAGGTACACCACTGACTTGTACCCACTGCTTCTAAACAGCCTGTCATCTGTTTGGTTATTTAGTCGCCAATAAACTGTAGTCTGGAAATCGAAGGAACTAAAATCAACAGGTGTCGACATTTCCCAAAGGTGCAGATTAAACAGAAAACATAAGTATTGCCTGTCACATACATCGACCCTTTAAAAAAATATCTGTCTCTGATCTCAGAACTGCTTCTTTCAGTTTCAACGTGTCCCAGTTAGCACCGTGAAAGGGGGTATGCACTCTTCAATTACTTGACAAATGCGCACAGCAATTAAGTCGAAGATAGACACAAAATGCTGGAGTACCTCAGCCGGTCGGGCAGCATTTCTAAAAAAGGTTATAGGTGATGTTTCGGTTCGAGGACCTTCTTAACTGAGTGTCAGTCTGAAGGAGGGTGTCGACCTGAAACGTCAACTATTTCTTTCTTCAGAGATGCTGCCTGGCCCGCCGAGTTACTCCAGCATATCGTGTCTATCTCGAAGGTAGACACAAAATGCTGGAGGAACTCAGCGGGTCAGGCAGCATCTCTGGAGAGAAGGAATGGGTGACGTTTCGGGTCGAGACCTTTCTTCAGACTCAAGACAGCATTTCGTGTCGATCTGTTGTTTAAAAGAGCATCTGCAGTTCCTTCCTACACAGGAATCAACTCTGTGTGTGTGGCAGCACTTTCTGAACCGCTGCATGGACAGCCCAGACAGATGTTGCTGATATGCTTTTAGACAGCCCTTGCTGCCTGAGGATTTGAATTCACATCGACGTATCAACTGGTCTGTGTCGTTCACTACAAAATAAAATGCAGATTGAACAGAGCCTCAACTTGTGTTCACCGGCTGAAACTAATATTCTCCATTGGGCGAAGCGCACAGCACAGTTATTCAACTCCCCCTTTCTCAGACCTGAATCTGCTTTTCAATTTTCATCTTTATTCATTAAATTGCATGCTTTAGAGAGATATTTACTTATTTTCAACACATCTATTCACATAACTATAACAAACAAATATATCTGTGTTTTACCGTGTTTACTAGTGTGTGGGAGAGCAGCAAGATGCAATAGGTTAACAAAAGATACTGAGCCCGCGTTAAACCATTACAGTCAAACACCTGAAATAATGCAAAACAGACGAGTGTTAACCAGTCGTGTATTTCACCCAAAAGATGGGGGTCGAAAGTAAATGAGGTCATGCCACTGCTAATCCAGACCCATCACTGACCACACTGATAATGCCGCTGCTTATCCAGACCCATCACTGAACACACTGATAATGTCACTGCTTGTCCAGACCCATCACTGACCACACTGATAATGCCACTGTTTAGCCAGCACCATCACTGACCAGACTAATAATGCCACTGTTTATCCAGAGACATCACTGACCACACTGATAATGTCACGGCTTATGCAGACCCATCACTGACCACACTAATAATGGCACGGCTTATCAAGACCCATCACTGACCACACTGATAATGTGTCAAATTATGTGTCGTAAAAATGTGTCAAATAAACCTTTGCTCAGTCCGCCTTAACCAACCTGATCTCCCGGTGGCTGAGCACTTCAACTCCCCTTCCCACTCCCAGTCTGAACTTTCTGTCATGGGCCTCCTCCAGTGCCATAGTGAGGCCCAATGGAAATTGGAGTAACAGCACCTCATATTTCGCCTGGGCAGCTTGCAGCCCAATGGTATGAACATTGACTTCTCCAACTTTAGATAGTTCCTCTGTCTCTCTCTTTCCCCCCCCCCCCCCCATCTCCCCCTCCTCCCCTTCCCAATTCTCCCACTGTCTTCCTGTCTCCACCTATATCCTTTCTTTGTCCCGCCCCCTGACATCAATCTGAAGAAGGATCTCGACCCGAAACGTCACCCATTCCCTCTCTCCTAGATGCTGCCTGACCTGCTGAGTTACTCCAGCATTTTGTGATACGTTAGATTTGTACCAGCATCAGCAGTTATTGTCCTACACTGATAATGTCACTGTTTATCCAGACCCACTACTGACCACACTGATAATGTCACTGCTGATCCAGACCCACCACTGACCGCATTGATAATGTCACTGCTTATCCATACCCGTCACTGACCACAGTGATAACAATGAATAAATGTACTTCATTTGAATAAATCTACACCCTTACCCAGGATATCTCACAATTGTTGCCTGGAAACAGGTTTCGGATGTCTCGGGGGAGGTTGGGCAAGCAAGGACTATGGGACTGTTTCAGACCACATTTGGACTACTCCGGTAGCAGCATGGGACTCACACAATTAAAAACATTTCTTCGATCGAACGTGTCCAAAGACAGGCAGCTCGTTTTGTTACAAATACCTAAGAGAGAGAAGCGAGTGTTACCGAACTTCGAAATTAACTGGGGTGGAACACTCTCCAAGGCAGACGTAAAGCCCACCGTTTGACCTGTTTTTACAAAATGTTAAATGGTCAGCTCGACATAGATTACCACATCTACACCAAACCCAAACCTGTCAGGAGTGGACGAGGGCATTCGATTCAATTTGAGATACCAGCTATCAAGACAGATGTGTATAGCAATTCATTCTTTTCTCGCACAATTAAAGCATGGAATAGTCTTCACCCTACTATATTTACTCAATCAAACGCAACTACATTTCAGGAAGCTCTTCTCCAAGAAGCTCTTCTTGCTTAAGTCCATACTCCGCTACCTTCAGTTTAAATTCCATTTGGAATATTTTGGAGGACCAAGAATGAAGAACAAGACCAAGATTAGCTCAAAAATCGGCCTGTCAACTGCTTAAGTGAAGTGTTTTTTTCAGTTAATACGTGTATCCTAATTTGAGGAAGGTCATTCTTGATATTGCGGGAGTGCAGCGTAACCAGGTTTACCAGGTTAATCATAGGGATGGCGGACTGACATATGATAAAAGAATGAATCGACTGGGCTTAAATTTTCTGGAATTTAGAAGGATGAGAGGGGATCATATAGAAACATGTAAAATTCTTAAGGGATTGGACAGGCTAGATGCAGGGGGGAAATGACTATTTTGGGGAGTCCAGAACCAGGCAGTTCTTTTCCAAGAAGCCCTTCCTGCTTAAGTCCATACTCCGCCACCTCCAGTTTAAATTCCATTTGGAATATTTTGGCGGACCAAGAAACAAGACCAACACCAAGATTAGCTCATAAATCGGCCTGTCAACTGCTTAAGTGAAGTGCTTCTTTCAGCTTCTACGTGTACCAGATGTACACACCATGATGGTAAACATGTTCTCATGCATTTTTTGATAAATAGGCACAAATATTGTCGGTGTGTGTGGCAGCTCTCTCTGACCTGCCTTGTGGACAGGCCACAAGGATGAGTTGGTCATTTGCCTCCAGACAAACCTTATTGTCTGGTCTGTGGGCTTGAATTAACATCAACCTGTCGACTGGTCTGAAACCATTCATCACAAAATATACTGAAAATTGAACAAAGCATTACCTTGTGTTAGAAAACATAGAAAGCATTGAAGAAGTGTTGCAGGACTAGCCCGTTTATGATTGATCATCCAGAATCAGTACCCTGTTCATGGCTTCTCCCCATTGCCCATATCCTTTCACTCTCCCGTGATGCATCCAGTGAATTCAGTGCCTTCTGTGGCGGAGAATCCCACAGATTCACAACTCTCTGGGTGAAAACGTTTTTCCTCATCTCAATGCTAAATGTCCTTCCCTTTATTCTTAAACTGTGACTCCTGGTTCTGGACTCCCCAAAATAGTCATTTCCCCCTGCATATAGCCTGTCCAATCCCTTAAGAATTTTACATGTTTCTATATGATCCCCTCTCATCCTTCTAAATTCCAGCAAATTTAAGCCCAGTCGGTTCATTCTTTTATCATATGTCAGTCCGCCATCCCGGGGATTAACCTGGTGAACCTGGTCACGCTGCACTCCGCAATAGCAAGAATGGCCTTCCTCAAATTATGATACCAAAACTGCTCGCAATACTCCGGGTGTTACATCCTTGCTCCTGTACTCAAATCCTGTCGCTATGAAGGCCAACATGCCATGAGCTTTCTTCGCTGCTTGCTGTACCTGTATGCTTACTTTCAGTGAGTGACATGCAACGACGCCTTGGTCTCGTTGCACCTCCCCTTCTTCCTAATCTGACACCATTCAGATAATAATCACCCTTCGTGTTCACCGGCTGGAACTAATATTTCCCACTGAGCGCAGGGCACAGCAGAGTTTATCAACTGCCTCTTTCTTAGATTTGAAGCAAGCATTTTAAATTTAATTTGGAGCATTATGTGTTATTCGTTCAATTGTTAATGTTCAAACATTAGCAAATTTGTGGATGACACAAAGCTGGGTGGCAGTGTGAACCGTGATGAGGATGCTCTGAGGATGCAGGGTGACTTGGACAGGTTGTGCGAGTGGGCAGATGCATGGCAGATGCAGTTCAATGTGGATAAATGTGAGGTTATCTATCCACCTTGGTGGAAAGAACAGGAAAGCAATTATTATCTGATTGGTGTCAAGTTAGGAAATGTGGAAGTACAAAGAGATCTGGATATCTTTGTGACAATTCTGGTTCTTTATGTCAATCTAGTTCAATAATAATTGATCCAAACACTTGTTCTTCAATTCAAACCTTTAATGCAGCGCTGCGATGATTCCTCCAAGTCTGCTCCGACAGAGCCCACGGTCTCCGGAACAGGCTGGGACGACCATACTCATACATACCAAGACAATGTTGAGATAGTTTCCAAACAACAGAATGGAGGGGGCACAATTGAGGGGCATGGCAAAATGTTTATCCAATCACAACTAGAAGCCCGTAGGCACTTCCTGGTCCCCAGTTATGACCAATCCCGTACATCCTATTGTTGTATCTGCTGGAACATTCTGTGATCTTCATAGCTCTGACTTATACCCAGTTGATTAAGTCTATTGTATTCTTCCTCTAATAATTCCTTGGCAAACTGCTCTTTCACCATATCACTTGCTTTACCATCATTTTCAGTGTAATCGTCCCCTAACATCGGAAGGTCTTCTCCAGTTTCTCCCATGCGCAGTAACAACATTTTATGTGTGCTTCCAATGCCTTTCATGGCCTGCATAAGCTTACTAATTATACATTTGACGATGGCAATCCCCATGAATAAACATATCAAAATTACTCCGAGATAAATGGCAATGTTAACAAACCAATTGTACTATCCGCCCAATCCCCAATCTCCCCAGTTCAAACCCTCAATTATCCCATTCAGGAAAGTCTGTATATCGTCTTCAATTCTCGTGAGGTTCGCGGTTCGGTTCATAATTCCCATAATACATTTCCCTTTTACAATGGCACCTCCTCACCCTAGCCAGCAGATAATCCAGAGCGTATCGGTTCTGCATTGAGAACAGCCGTAGGTCTGACAGGCCCTCCTTTATTTCATTTATAGCCTCCACTGTCTTATTCTCCAGAATGGTGAGTCCGCACACAACATAATTTCCATTGTTGGATGCCATGGCCCCTGCGGTCCCACCTAGAGTTATGGTGGTCAATATTCTCCAACCAATGGAGTGACCTCTACTATTACCTATCGCAGCTGGTTCCATCCAGTTAGCGCAAAATTCCTTGGAAATTCCTCGTGTTTTTTTTATTTGGCCAACGGTGGAGAAGCTGGAGCTCCACCGTACTGGGCAGGGTATAGTTGTGGGGGCAAGGATTCCTATCGCTACTTTGTCAGGGGTCTCTTTTCCCATTAGCAGGAAATTGGTCCCTATCCCATTACTCAGGAAATAATATCCGGGTTTGGTATAAACTACTCCCGGGGTTCCTCCGTCAGTGACTGAAGTTGGACAAGTGCTACTCCAGTTATCATTACAGGGGAACCGGGAGTTGCTATCCACCAACATATCATCGGGTACATGTATGGTTCTAAGGAGTCATCTCTTGTGCCAAAACGTGGTACAATGGGGAAGGGAGGTATTGTTGTTAATCACCAGGTGTGTCTCATTTCCCCAACCGCACAGTGTCTGCCACCCTCTCTCAAGGTTAACATATTGGCTGGTGTTATGGCAAGTGGTCACCCCGGTGCCAGGGTGTTGGCTGCACCGGAATGTCTCCTTTGTCGTAACCGGAGAGGGTAAATAGTACCCTTGGTTAAAGTATCTGGGTCCATAACTGGGATTGGAGTGAAAAGACCTATTACCGATGTGGAGGGATAACAAACAACAGATTCAGGAGAGTACAGTAAATTATGAGTCTGTAAAAACAAGTTCTGTTCGGCCTTTGTGTCCGAGACCTTTCTTTTTATTTTTGTTCGCCCAGGGAGCGTTTTTGGCTTCAGGTGGGGGTCGCGTTGGAGGGCCTCTTGGAAACACAGTATTCAGTCCCGTGATCTTCTCTGTCCTCACTAATGGTCCGTCGGTAAGCAAAATCAAACTGACTTTACTGAAACCAACAAGGCAGACCCCACCTATTGCGACCACCTCGGTCGACTTCCCTGGTGGCCTGTCGCAGGATTCCGTTGCAATAATTCTGCTTTGTGACGTTCCATGATCCAGAAGCTTCCGGCGTCCCATCATCACACAACACTACGTCTCCTTTGCAGAGATGGAAGATCCGTCCACTTTGCTCGGGGTCACACCATCGGATTTTTCCTGCCTGTGTTACTGTGGCTAATATTGTCAGGAGGCCTAGCCCAATTGCTGCCGCCATTCTGATTCTGGATTACCTGTAATACACAACAATCGCACCAACTTAATATCGATCACAAAAATTACCCTACACAATAATCACAAAAATATCCAATTACAAATAATTGCATAGATTTAAAAGAGATTTAAAATTATAGCGATAGCTTTCAATCTCCCCTCTTTTGATTGGTTTCACCAATCATTTTACAGTGATGCAGGTGGATCCACGCATTGCGGCCTTCAACCTTGGCGACTGTAGGGATGGTAAGCAGGGCCTGGAACGGGCGTGGCTCCAGGTGCTTGCGATTCCAGTTTTTAACCATGACATAGGACCAAGGCTTAATGATGGTAGACGGGGCAAGGGCCGGCGTGTCCCCATATGCCGCGCGGACCTGTGAATGAGAGACTCGCATGGCTTTGGTTAAGGCAAGGACATAGGTGGTGATTTTGTCCGTCATCTGATGGAAATGGACCGTCTTAGGAGTGCGGTTATTCCAATGGGCGGCTGCAGATAACTTCAGCCGGCGTGAGGCGGGCTTTACCGGAGGGCGTGCTGCGCATCTGAAAAATAGCTACAGGAAGCCAGGTAGAGCCAGTTTGTGCTGTTAATTTAGCAAGCTTGTTTTTAAGAGTCTGGTTGGCGCACTCGACTAAACCCGCAGCTTGAGGTCGATACGCATAATGCAACAGTTGGTGAATTCGTAACTGTTCACACAACACTTTCTTAATCGTTCCAACGAAGTGAGGCCCATTATCTGAGCTTACCCGGGCCGGAACACCAAAGCGGGCAATAGCTTCTTTCAATTAAATGTTAACAACCGTGGAGGCCTTGTTATCAGAGGAAGGGTAAGCTTCAATCCATTTACTGAACACGTCCACAATTACAAGCACATACTTATAACACTGACAGCGTTTCAACTCAATGACGTCAATTTGCAGGGTCTCAAAGGGACCTGTCGGCAAATGAGTCTTTCCGGGGTCGCAAGCGAGTCCCTTGCCCGGGTTGTGCTGCTGACAAATGAGGCATCTGCGACTGACACCCTGGGCCAAATTCTGAAGTCTAGGATGCCACCAGGTTACCAGAAGCATATCACTCACAGCTTTGGCACCGCAGTGAGTGGAAACATGTACACATTCAATAACCCATAAGGCTAATTCGTCAGACATGCAAGTCTGGCCCACAGGGGTAAGCAATAAGCGCGAGACAGGATCGTACACACATCCCTGATCCTGCCACAGCTGGCGGTCTACATCAGGAGCGTCCTCCTGCATTTTTAACACTTTTTGTGTGATTGGCATTAGTTTTTCCGAGGGAGACGGATCCCTATTGGAATTTTATGTGCACCTCATCATTTGTGGCACAACCGTGTGGCGATTCCTAGAAGCGTACTTAGCTGCCTCGTCTGCGCGACGGTTACCTATCTCAATGGGACCTTGCCCGGCAGTATGGGCTTTTACTTTTATCACTGAAATACGTTTGGGTAATTGGAGAGCCCGTAATAAGTGGGAACTAAATTCTGATGGTAGATGGGATTCCCTGATGAAGTTAGGAACCCCCAATTTTTTCATAGTTGTCCGAAGTCATGGACCACACCAAAGGCGTATCGGGAGTCGGTGTAGATGTTGACAAAATGCATGCCCGAATAAGTGCGAACAGTTCGGCCTGCTCGGCTGAAAATGGGGACTCGAAGGCCGATGCTTCAACTGTGGAGCCGTCCTGGTCCACAATTGCGTATCCTGAAATGCGATCTCCTTGGTCGTTGATGGAGGAACTTCCATCTGTGTAGAAGGTAAAATCGGGAACTGGAATACGAATACCTGAGAGGTTCGAACGAGGCGAGGTATCTTCCCGGTTACACTGCAGGCAGTCGTGCACGGCCTGAGCTTCTTCCGTGGGAGGATGTTCGAGAAAGCTGGCAGGATTGATCGCTGTGCAGTAGCGAAAGGTAAGGCGAGGATTATTCAAGAGATAGATCTCATACTTGTTTTGCCTGGCCATAGTAAGATGCTGGGTCTGCAGTTAGCCCGGCAGTGCAATAACAGAATGTGAGCTATATACGACAATGTCCTGCTGCAGCGTCATGTTTCCTGCGGGCTGCAGACTGTTGTAAATGGCAGTAAGAATCTGGGTGCAGTAAGGATATCCCAAGGCCGCACGGTCAAGTTTGGAAGAATAATAAGCAACGGGGCGATGTTGGTCACCGTGTAGCTGAGTGAAGAGGGCTGTGGAACAGTCATTCAGTACAGTATAGTAGAGCTGAAAGGGGCGATCGTAGAGAGGTCGGCCCAAGGCGGGTGCCTGTAGTAGACGGGCCTTGAGCTGTTGGAAGGCATCCAATGCTCCAGCCCATACACCTCTCTAAATCGATCTAAGACGTCTTCGGCCCCTTCTCCCTTTTTGGGTTTCATATCCAAGAGCTTGGTTGTGTCTATGGGTTTCCGGAGGACCTGGCCAACGGCTATCAATATAAGTCTTTCACGTTCAGTGGTCTCATTGTGGGCATTGTTTAAGTCATCGTGATTTTGATGACGCACATGGGTCTTAAACCTCTTATGTTCCACGGTCGTCAAGACTTGTTGGACCAACGCCCATAAATCCCGAGAGTCCGCCTGATATACAGATATCGTTGTTTTCAGGAAATCAATAAAGGCTTGGGGACACTTATTTTTGTTAGGGACATTCATCAGAATGGCCAACATCTCGTTTGGTTTCCATGGTAGCCAGACCTGTATCATAGCGGGCTCAGGACTCTTTGCGGGTTCCCTGTATTGTCTGCCGGGACAGGGGCTAAGGCTCGGGGATTATGGACCGTACTAATGGGGAATTGCTGCTTAGTTTTCTTACGTCTGGTATTAGTAAGTACACTGTCCCTTTCTGACTCGCTCACAGTATCCCAATTCTCGCTCTACCGATCCTCCCCACTGCCTATATTGTCCGAAGAAGAATCATTCTCGGTCGGGGACTTTCGCGATCTTAACATTTTCGGAGGTTTCCTATGTTTAGATCGTTCCTGATTGTCACCAGAGTCCCCCCTTTCGGTCCTGGGTCTGTCATATGCCTTTAGTTGGGTGGGCTTGGATTTACTCCTCGTACGCCTCGCAGCCGGCGACGTGTACCCCTCTGCACCCCTTTATTCTAAGTCTGGGTTTGGATACTTCGGGAGATGGATAGGGTGGTGGTGGGTTAGGGTCATTATCCGCGTTAAAAGGGGATGGAAGAGGCAGAGGCGCGCTAAGAGTCGGGGTCCAATAATCCCATTCATCCCCTCGTCTCTCTCTGTCAACTGAAGGCCAACGATTAAACTGCTCAGTTCCTTCCTAACCGGTTCCTTTTTGTCCCCTGACTTATTCTTGCTGAGATTTGTCTCATGTGCACATTCCTTCTTCAAAATTTCCACGGATCTGCGGACTCCCCCACTGGTCATTTAACCCCAAGTTTAACTGCATTTCCTGCCAGCTTGCTAACACACTTATCGTTTTCTTCCTGGCAGAATTGTCTCCATAATTCAATCATTTTTTTACTCTTACTTCCAGTACCCTTTTTCCAAATTAATTCCTGGGCTTGATTGACTAAGTCCACATTCCCTGGACCTCCTAGGGGCTTCCCAATTTCTTATTTAGCGCCGCGGATAATTATCCAATTTTTTTGGTTTACAGACAATAGACAATAGACAATAGGCCCTTCGAGCCAGCACCGCCATTCAATGTGATCATGGCTGATCATTGTCAATCAGTACCCCGTTCCTGCCTTCTCCCCATACCCCCTGACTCCGCTATCCTTAAGAGCTCTATCTAGCTCTCTCTTGAAAGCATTCAGAGAATTGTCCTCCACTGCCTTCTGGGGCAGAGAATTCCACAGATTTACAACTCTCTGACTGAAAATGTTTTCCCTCATCTCCGTTCTAAATTGCCTGCCTGTTATTCTTAAACTGTGGCTCCTGGTTCTGTACTCCCCCACAATTGGGAACGTGTTTCCTGCTTCTAATGTGTCCGACCCCTTAATAATCTTATATGTTTCGATAAGATCTCCTCTCATCCTTCTAAATTCCAGTGTATACAAGCCTAGTCGCTCCAGTCTTTCAACATACGACAGTCCCCCATTCCGTGAATTAACCTCGTAAACCTACGCTGCACGCCCTCAATAGCAAGAATATCCTTCCTCAATTTGGAGACCAAAACTGCACACAGTACTCCAGGTGCGGTCTCACGAGGGGCCTGTACAACTGTAGAAGGACCTCTTTGCTCCTATACTCAACTCCTCTCGTAATGAAGGGCAACACTCAATTGGCTTTCGTCACTGCCTGCTGTACGTGCATGCTTCCTTTCAGTGACACCCACATCTCGTTGTATGTCCCCTTTTACTAACTTGACACCATTCAGATAATAATCTGCCTTCCTATTCTTACCACCAATGTGGATAACCTCACACTTATCCACATTGAACTGCATCTGCCATGCATCCGCCCACTCACACAACCCTTGCAAGTCACCCTGCAACCTCATAGCATCTTCCTCACAGTTCACACTGCCTTCCAGCTTTGTGACATCTGCCAATTTTCTTCTGCAGTTGTACAGGACCCTAGTGAGACCGCACCTGGAGTACTGTATGTAGTTATGGTCTCCAAATTTGAGGAAGGATATTCTTGCTATTGAGGGCGTGCAGCGTAGGTTCACGAGGTTAATTCCTGGAATGGTGGGACTGTCGTATTTTGAAAGACTGGAGCGACTTGGCTTGTATACACTGGAATTTAGAAGGATGAGAGGGGATCTTATTTGAAACATATAAGATTATGGAGTGATTGGACACGTTAGAGGCAGTAAACATGTTCCCAATGTTGGGGGAGTCCAGAACCAGGGGCCACAGTTTAAGAATAAGGGGCAGGCCATATAGAACGGAGATGAGGAAATACTTCTTCATTCAGAGAGTTGTAAATCTGTGGAATTCTCTGCCTCACAAGACAGTGGAGGCCAATTCTCTGGATGCTTTCAAGAGAGAGCTAGATAGAGCTCTTAAAGATGGTGGAGTCAGGGGGTATGGGGAGAAGGCAGGAACGGGGTACTGAATGAGAATGATCAGCCATGATCACATTGAATGGCGGTGCTGTTTCGAAGGGCCGGATGGCCTACTCCTGCACCTATTGTCTATTGTGGTGGAAATGTTGGAGGATAATTTGTTGTATGCGATGGCTGATGGGGTGGAAGGTGAGGACAAGGGGGACTCTGTCCTTGTTAAGAATGGGGGGAGGGGGAGCAAGAGCAGAGCTGCGGGATATTGAGGAGACCCTAGTGAGAGCCTCATCTATAATGGGAGAGGGGAACCCCCATATCTTAAAGAATGAGGACCCCTCCGATGCCGTGGTATGGATCACTTCATCCTGGGCGCAGATGCGGCGTAGACGGAGGAATTGGGAGTAGGGGATAGAGTTTTTACAGGAAACAGGGTGGGAAGAAGTGTAGTCAAGATAGCTGAGGGAGTCAGTGGGTTTGTAGTAGATGTCGGTCATTGGTCTGTCTCCTGTGATGGAGATGGTGAGATCCAGAAACGGTAGGGAGATGTCGGAGATGGTCCAAGTATATTTAAGAGCAGGATGGAAATTAGTGGTGAAATTGACGGTCAGTGAGTTCTCCATGGGTACAAGAGGTAGCACCAATGCAGTCGTCAATGTAGCGGAGGTAGAGTTCGGGGATGGGGCCTGTGTACGCCTGGAACAGGGATTGTTCGACGTACCCGACAAAGAGGCAGGCATAGCTAGGGCCCATGTGGGTGCCCATAGCTATGCCTTGGATTTTGAGGACGTGGGAGAAGTCAAAGGAGAAGTTGATGAGTGTAAGAACCAGCTCTGTTAGGCAGAGGTGAGTGTTAGTTGATGGAGATTGGCTGGTTCTGCGGTCGAGGAAGAAACGGAGGGCTTTAAGACTCTCTGGGTGGGATATGGAGGTGTAGCCCGCAGCGATGCCAAGATGGCGCCGCGGCTCCCGCCATTTCTCCGAAACCCCACCAAAAGGATCCGCACAAGCGCGGCTGGTGTTATTTTCATCTGAGATGGGGTGGAGAAGCCCGCAACTGCCGCTCACCTTGCACCTTCTCAGGAAATGCCTCGTCCGATCGTACATAGAGGCAGTTCCGATTGGCCAGAACCGACGCCTCTACGTCGTGGACCGATTCACAGACACAGAGTTCTTGGTCAACACGGGAACCATAGTCAGCATCGGACCGCCGACCGACCTCGAAGCCCGATCGGGTAAGGGAGGGCCTACCCTCATCGCGGTCAACGGTAGCCCCATTCGCACGTATGGTACGCGGGCAATGTTTCTGTCTTTCGGTACCTGCACGTACGAATGCTTGTTTATCATCGCGGAAGTCGGTCAGGCGATCCTGGAAGCAGATTTTCTCTGGGCCTTTTCGCTAGTAGCCGATTTCCGAGGTAAAGGCCTTCGATCCTCCGCTAGCAGCGATGAGCCCGCTGTTCCACCGCCGGCCACCCCGCCTAGCCCAACTGTCCAGGCCGTTGTCGCGGCCTCCGACCCGTATGCTGCGGTCCTGGCTGAGTTTCCGGAGTTGCTCGTTCAGCGTTTCGACGCTCCTTCTGCAAAGCACGGCGTTGTCCATTACATTTCCACCGAGGGGCCCCTCAAAGTGTCAATTTGGTCTCCCCTCTATTGATTTCTTAGGACACCGGATCACCTCGGCCGGTGCCACTCCTTTGCCGGAAAAAGTGGAGGCTGTTCGTGCCTTCCCGCGGCCCACCATGGTAAAGGGGTTGCAGGAGTTCATAGGGATGGTGAATTTCTATCACAGGTTCGTGCCGGCAGCGGCACGGATCATGCGTCCGCTCTTCCAGTGTCTCGCAGGCAAACCTGTCGAGTTGGAGTGGTCAGCGGCCGCTGAGACGGCCTTTGAGGCAGCTAAAGTGGCTCTGGCAGGCGCCACCATGCTCGTCCACCCGAGCATCTCCGCCCCCACGGCCCTGACGGACGTGGCAGTGGGAGGGGTCTTGGAACAGCATGTGGATGGCAGTTGGCAGCCCTTGGCGTTTTTCAGCCGACAGCTTAATCCGGCTGAACTGAAATATAGCGCCTTTGACCGGGAGCTTTTGGCTCTCTATTTAGCTGTCCGCCACTTTAGGTATTTTCTAGAAGGCCGCCCATTTGTGGCCTTTACTGACCACATCGAAAGTGTCCGACCCCTGGTCGGCCCGCCAGCAGCGGCACCTGACGGCCATCTCAGAGTTTACCACGGTAAGCTTAATGCCGTTGCTGATGCCCTGTCCAGGCCAGCCATTTCCCCAATTTCAGCGGTGGAATGCGAGGTAGATTTCCAGGAGCTTGCGGAGGCACAGCGCCTGGCAGACACTGCCTCAGCATATCAATCCACCACTTCGGGGTTGAAGTTGGCTCAGGTGGCTTGTGGGCCTGCGGGTACAAAAGTCTGGTGTGATGTTTCCCTTCCCCGCCCCAGGCCGGTGGTGCCGGCCGCCCTGCGGGGCCGGGTGTTTGATGCCATTCATGGGCTGGTGCACCCGTCCATTCGCTCCACCTCTGCCTTAGTAGCCGCTAGATTTGTGTGGCATGGCCTGCGGAAGCAAGTAGCCGCTTGGGCCCGATCCTGTGTTCCCTGCCAGACCTCTAAAGTGCACCGGCATGTCCAACCTCCGGTGCAGGAGGTTGCGGTCCCTGCGGTCCGTTTTTTTCACATTCATGTTGATTTAGTTGGGCCTTTACCTTCCTCCTGCGTAGGGATGCCCATTGTTCCCCGTTGCAGAGGGTCTATGAAGGACCGTTCCGTGTGTTGCGTAAGGGGACGGTCACCTTCACCTTGGATGTTGGGGGCAGGAGTGAGCTCGTCGCTGTGTCCAGGCTCAAACCTGCACACTTGGATCAGGACCGCCCTGTCCTGGTCGGTCAACCGCCTCGACGGGGCCGTCCTCCTGCAATTCCCCCAGACCCGGGGCCTCCTGCTCCTGTGGTTCCTGCGGCCCCTCTCCTTACTCGTTCTGGTCGCGAAATCTGGCACCCTGCTAGGTTCCGTACCTCGGGTTCTGGGGGGGTTCATGTAGCGACCATAGGGATTGGTCCTGAGAGTCGAACCCTCGGATTGGCCAGCAAGGTGACGTGGTGGATTTGGCGCCCAAAACCAGTCAGTGGGAACGGAACTTCGATGTGAATAGTTTGAGTTAATGGTCGTCTGTAATCTCGGTTGTTATCCTTTGTAATTGAATATTGCTACCGCAATAAACTTCTTTAACAAAGTACAAGCCTTCAGACTCGCCATAGAGTTGCTGCAGAGTGAGTGGAGGGCTGTACGTTCAGGAGGGGAGAGGTTAGAGTGAGTCAGGGGAGTGAATTTGAGGCTGTTAATGTCACGGCGGCAGTTGGAGATGAAAAGTTCTAGTGAGGGTAGTTGGCCAACCGGGGGGGGGGGGGGGTCCAAGAGGAGGGAGACGGGAGAAGGGGGTCATCACTGGGGGGAGAGGACTCCTTCCCATGGAAAAAGGCCCGGAGTGTGGGGGTTGGGGTCGGATGAAGGCAGGGGGGCAGGCGGAGGCCGAGTCTGGTGGGGGGATGGTTGGTTTTCAGAGGGGGGGGGTGTGTGAGGACCATTGTATGGGTGGGGAGTAGCTGGGACCACCTGGCTAAAGGGGGAAGGGGGAGACCCAGTGGACCCCCGATTGAGGTTCCCTGTAGGTGGGGGAGCACGGAGGGTCAGTGTGTGTGAAACTGTGTCACTGACGGTCGTTACCTATTGAATACTTCCATAGAGTATTTGATCAAAGTTTGATAGAGTGCAACAGGTCACTAGTGGTAGTGCAACAGCTCACTAGTAGTGCTGCAACCACTCACTAGTGGTAGTGCAACAGCTCACTAGTGATAGTGCAACAGCTCACTAGTGGTAGTGCAACAGCTCACTGTTGGTAGTGCAACAGCTCACTATTGGTAGTGCAACAGCTCACTGTTGGTCGTGCAACAGCTCACTAGTGGTAGTGCAACAGCTCACAAGCGGTAGTGCAACAGCTCACTTGCATTTCTCTCCTGCCATTTGGAAGAAGGCACATTTTTCCCGCATCTTGCCTGTCCAATACCTTAAGAATTGTACATGTTCCCATAAGATCCCCTCTCATCCTGCGAAAATTCAGTGAATACAAGCCCAGTCGACCCATCCTTTCAGCATAAAAATTAAGGAGAGGAAGTATAACATAGCAAAGAAGAGTGGGAAGACAGAGGATTGGGACTCTTTTAAAGAGCAACAAAAGTTAACTAAAAAGGCAATACGGGGAGAAAAGATGAGGTACAAGGGTAAACTAGCCAATAATATAAAGGAGGATAGCAAAAGTTTTTTTAGGTACGTGAAGAGGAAAAAAATAGTCAAGGCAAATGTGGGTCCCTTGAAGACAGAAGCAGGGGAATTTATTATGGGGAACAAAGAAATGGCAGACGAGTTAAACCATTACTTTGGATCTGTCTTCACTGAGGAAGATACACACAATCTCCCAAATGTTCTAGGGGCCGGAGAACCTAGGGTGATGGAGGAACTGAAGCAAATCCACATTAGGCAGGAAATGGTTTTGGGTAGACTGATGGGACTGAAGGCTGATAAATCCCCAGGGCCTGATGGTCTGCATCCCAGGGTACTTAAGGAGGTGGCTCTAGAAATAGTGGAAGCATTGGAGATCATTTTTCAATGTTCTATAGATTCAGGATCAGTTCCTGTGGATTGGAGGATAGCAAATGTTATCCCACTTTTTAAGAAAGGAGGGAGAGAGAAAACGGGTAAATATAGACCAGTTAGTCTGACATCAGTGGTGGGGAAGATGCTGGAGTCAATTATAAAAGACAAAATTGCTGAGCATTTGGATAGCAGTAACAGGATCATTCCGAGTCAGCATGGATTTACGAAGGGGAAATCATGCTTGACAAATCTACTGGAATTTTTTGAGGATGTAACTAGGAAAATTGACAGGGGAGAGTCAGTGGATGTGGTGTACCTCGACTTTCAGAAAGCCTTCGACAAGGTCCCACATAGGAGATTAGTGGGCAAAATTAGGGCACATGGTATTGGGGGTAGGGTACTGACATGGATAGAAAATTGGTTGACAGACAGAAAGCAAAGAGTGGGGATAAATGGGTCCCTTTCGGAATGGCAGGCAGTGACCAGTGGGGTACCGCAAGGTTCGGTGCTGGGACCCCAGCTATTTACGATATACATTAATGACTTAGACGAAGGGATTAAAAGTACCATTAGCAAATTTGCAGATGATACTAAGCTGGGGGGTAGTGTGAATTGTGAGGAAGATGCAATAAGGCTGCAGGGTGACTTGGACAGGTTGTGTGAGTGGGCAGATACATGGCAGATGCAGTTTAATGTAGATGAGTGTGAGGTTATTCACTTTGGAAGTAAGAATAGAAAGGCAGATTATTATCTGAATGGTGTCAAGTTAGGAGGAGGGGGAGTTCAACGAGATCTGGGTGTCCTAGTGCATCAGTCAATGAAAGGAAGCATGCAGGTACAGCAGGCAGTGAAGAAAGCCAATGGAATGTTGGCCTTCATAACAAGAGGAGTTGAGTATAGGAGCAAAGAGGTCCTTCTACAGTTGTACCGGGCCCTGGTGAGACCGCACCTGGAGTACTGTGTGCAGTTTTGGTCTCCAAATTTGAGGAAGGATATTCTTGCTATGGAGGGCGTGCAGCGTAGGTTCACTAGGTTAATTCCCGGAATGGCGGGACTGTCGTATGTTGAAAGGCTGGAGCGATTGGGCTTGTATACACTGGAATTTAGAAGGATGAGGGGGGGTCTTATTGAAACATATAAGATAATTAGGGGATTGGACACATTAGAGGCAGGAAACATGTTCCCAATGTTGGGGGAGTCCAGAACAAGGGGCCACAGTTTAAGAATAAGGGGTAGGCCATTTAGAACGGAGATGAGGAAGAACTTTTTCAGTCAGAGAGTGGTGAAGGTGTGGAATTCTCTGCCTCAGAAGGCAGTGGAGGCCAGTTCGTTGGATGCTTTCAAGAGAGAGCTGGATAGAGCTCTTAAGGATAGCGGAGTGAGGGGGTATGGGGAGAAGGCAGGAACGGGGTACTGATTGAAAGTGATCAGCCATGATCGCATTGAATGGCGGTGCTGGCTCGAAGGGCTGAATGGCCTACTCCTGCACCTATTGTCTATTGTCTATTGTCTATCATATGTCAGTCCCGCCATCCCAGGAATTAACCTGGTGAACCTACGCTGCACTCCCTCAATAGTAAGAATGTCCTTCCTCAAATTACACCAAAACTGCACACAACACTTTATGTGGGATCTTTCCAGTGCCCTGTACAATAGCAGTAGGACCACCTTGCTCCTTTACTCAAATCCTCTCGCATTGAAGGCAACCATGCCATTAGCTTTCTTCTCTGCCTGCTGCACCTGCATGTTAACTTTCAGTGACTGATGTACAAGGACACCCAGCTCTCTTTGCACCTCCCCTTTTCCTATTCTGACACCATTCAGATAACAACCTGCCTTCCTGTTCTTGCCACCAAAGTGTTTAACCTCACATTCATCCACATTTTACTGCATCTGCCCTGCATCTGCCCACTCACCCAACCGGTCCAAGTCACTCTGCAGCCTCATAGCATCCTCATCGCAGCTCACACTGCCACCCAGCTTTGTGTCATCCTCAAACATGTCACATTTAATTCCCTCGTCTAAATCGTTAATGTATATTGTAAATTACTAGGGTCCCAGCACTGTGTCTTGCGGCACCCCACTGGTCACTGCCTGCCATTCTGAAAAGAACCTGTTTATTCCTACATTTTTTTTCCTATGGCTCACACGGCAAAGTATTTGAATTCCTGCTCTTTGTTTCATGCAAATCAAATTGTCCACGTCTGCTCTAAAGTAGAGAAGATGAAAAACAAATGGCATCAGTAGAAAGATCAGGAGATGATGCAAATCTCCAATTGCAAAACAGCTGGGTGGAGAATCACAAGTTCAGAGTAACAGCAACTCAGTCAAAACTGTGAATGTCTCAACTACACAATATCTCCGAGGCGAGGCTAAAGTCTAATTTACCGAGTAATTAAGTGTAATTGAGCGTCCCCTTTCCAATCCCTTTATGTGTCACTTTTACTGGGGAGATGGGAGAGGTCAGTGTGTGTGAAACTGTGTCACACTGAGGGTCAGTGTGTGTGAAACTGTGTCACACTGAGGGTCAGTGTGTGTGAAACTGTGTTGAAGGGCCCGTTCATGTTCTGTACTGTTCTATGTTCTCTGTTCTACAAGGGAAAGGAAACAGACTGCAGAATAAAGTGTTCAATGCTGCAGAAAAAGTGGTTTTTTTTTTAAAGCGCAAGGCCGCAATGTGGTAGATTGGGAGATTGGAAATACATCCTTAGCTTCTGAGAAATCCGTTCAAGACTCTGATGGCAGTTGGGAAGAAGCTATTCCTGAATCTGGTGGTGCTAGCTTTCAAGATTTTGTATCTTCTGCCTGAGGGGATGAGGAAAAGAGCAAATGACCGGGATGTGAGTGGTCCTTGATTGATTTGGCTGCAAGGGCCTGTCCCACCTAGGCGATTCTTTAGGCGACTGCCGGCGACTGTCAAAGTCGTAGCAGATCAGCAAAATTTTCTTTTACCCAACGACAATGACCACGACAATGCCGAGTCAGGTCGAGATTGCAGCGTCTTCGGAAACATCGCAAAATTCCCACGCTTATCAATACTTCGGATTCCTAATTTTGGCTGAAATCACTGACAAGTCGGTAATTACTTGAGAGTCTTGAAATATAACTTCTTGCCCGGTTTACTTGAAAACCAAGCTTCACGGTAACAAGGCATAAACTAGATAGACTTCCAGTTTACTAATAGCAGTACTAAGAAGTTTAATTATAAATTGGTTAAACACAAGTATTTTATGGTATCTTCAAATGACTTTACTTAATTTAATATTACGTGCTTCTAACATCTAAGAGAACCTAGCAAACCTGGGGACAGCATGTGACAGCGCCCACAATAAGCAACGATACCTGGCGACAAGCCAGCTGTCACCGAGAAATTTCATACCGGTTAATTTCTCAGCGACGCGCCGAGATCCACTACGATTCTTTGAAGACTCCTAACGATCATGCCCACGACACCGCCGTGAGCTGTCAGCGACAGCCTAGTCACCGGCAGTCGCCTTAAAATCGCCTAAGTGGGACAGGCCCTTTAACAGGAGAGGTGATCGGGAATAAAGTAACCTTGAATTTAACTATCACTCTGTTAAAAATCTAACACCACATATAACACCCCAGACATTGAAAATCTGAAATCAAAGCAGAAAACACTCTGAAGTTCAGGCAGCATCCATGGGGAACAAAGCTTTTCCAGTCAATTACCTGTGATCGATGGTCAGTACAAATGGAGCGTCCATTTTCACAAATGTTCCCTGACTAACTGAATATTTCCACCCATTTCTGTTTTCTTAGTTATGTAGTCATAGAGTGATACAGTGTGGAAACAGGCCCTTCGGCCCAACTTGCCCACACTGGCCAACAATGTCCCAGCTACACTAGTCCCACCTGCCAGCATTTGGTCCATATCCCTCCAAAGTTGTCCTATCCATGTACCTGTCTAACTGTTTCTTAAACATTGGGATAGTCCCAGCCTCAAGTACCTCCTCTGGCAGCTTGTTCCATACACCCACCACCCTATGTGTGAAAAACTTACCCCTCAGATTCCTATTAAGTCTTTTCTCCTTCACCTTAAACCTATGTCCTCCGGTCCACGATTCCCCTACTCTGGGTAAGAGACTCTGTGCATCTACCCGATCATTTCCTCTCATGACTTTATACACCTCTATAAGATCACCCCTCATCCTCGTGCGCTTCATGGAATCGAGTCCCGGCCTGCTCAACCTCTCCCTATAGCTCACACCCTCTAGTCCTGGCAACATCCTCATAAATCTTATCTGTTCCCTTTCCAGCTTCATAAGTGATAGGAGCAGAATTAGGCCATTTGGCCCATCAAGTCTACTCTGCCATTCAATCATAGCCCATCTATCTTTCCCTTTTAACCCCATTCTCCTGCCTTCTCCCCATAACCCCTGGCTCCCGTACTGATCAAAAATCCATCTATCTCTTGCCTTTAAAATATCCATTGACTTGGCCTCTACAGCCGTCTATCACTTTCTCCTTGGGACCACGTGGGCTTCCTCCAGGTGCTCCAGTTTCCTCCCACATCCCAGAGACGTGCGGGTTTGTCGATTAATTGGCCCTCTGTAAATTGCCCCTGGTGGGTCGGGGCATTTTTAAATGTTTGCTATCTAATGAGTACAGTGTTTATACACCTGCTGTGCTGCTGTAAGTAAGAATTTCATTGTTCCGCATTGGGTACATATGTCTGAAGAAGGATCTCGACCCGAAACGTCACCCATTCCTTCTCTCCAGAGATGCCGCCTGTCCCACTGAGTTACTCCAGCATTTTGTGTCTATCTTCGGTGTAAACCAGCATCTGCAGTTCCTTCCGACACAATAAAACACTCTTGACTGTTGAGATAGAGAAGCAGTCAACATCCAAACTGCAGCCATATCTGAGCTATATCCAGGCCTGGGCTGATAGGTGGCAAGGCACATCTGACCAACATCAAAGAACATCTGCCAGGCACTAAGCAATTGTGTCCACCAATATCTGGCCTAATTCTGCTGCCAGAACTTATGAAGTTGCTGCCTTACAGTGGCAGAGACACGGCTTCCAATAAACAATAGGTGCAGGAGGAGGCCATTCGGCCCTTTGAGCCAGCACCGCCATTCAATGTGATCATGGCTGATCATTCTCAATCAGTACCCCGTTCCTACCTTCTCCCCATACCCTCTGACTCCGCTATCCTTAAGAGCTCTATCCAGCTCTCTCTTGAATACATTCAGAGAATTGGCCTCCACTGCCTTCTGAGGCAGAGAATTCCACAGATTCACAACTCTCTGACTGAAAAAGTTTTTCCTCATCTCAGTTCTAAATGGCCTACCCATTATTCTTAAACTGTGGCCCCTTGTTCTGGACTACCCCAACATTGGGAACATGCTTCCTGCCTCAAACGTGTCCAACCCCTTAATAATCTTATACGTTTCGATAAGATCTCCTTCCATCCTGACTATGGGTGCTGTCTGCACGGAGTTTGTATGTTCTCCCTGTAACCTGCGTGGGTTTTCTCCGGGAGCTTCGGTTTCCTCCCACGCTCCAAAGATGTACAAGTTTGTAGGCTAATTGGCTTGATAAAATTGTAAATTGTCCCCAGGAGAGTGTAAGTGTGAGGGGATCGCTGGTCGGTGCGGACTCAGTCTCGTATCTGCCTCCAGCAGGGAAACAGGCCCTTCGGCCCAACTTGTCTATGCCGACCAAGGGGCTCCATCAACATTCCAAGGGTTAACAACACCAGAATCCAACACAGGAACTCTCAGTCGCGGGTAGAGACTGAAGTCGGGAAGCTCCAAATCGCAGAAGGTTTTCCGTCAGCCCTGACCCGGGGTAGATCGCCCGGCGTGGGGGAGCTGAGATTCCCCCCCGATGCAGGAGCTTGATCGCCCCGACATGAGGGTCCGACCACCGCCACGGAGTCAAGATCGCCCCGTCAACGGAAGGCTCGAGGCCCCCGACCGCGGGAGAACAAAGAAGGGAAGAGATTGAACTTTTTCTCGCCTTCTATCACAGTGAGGAATGTGGAGGAGGCACTGTGGAGGATGTTCATGTTAAAATGTATTTTGTGTGTTCTGTTGCTTTTTATTGGTCTGACTGTATGGCAAATGAAATTCCTCATATGTTGCAAAACCTACTTGGCTAATAAAGTATGATTATGATTATGACTATGAGCTTTGAGCAGGAACATTGTTTGCATTCTATGTAAAAGTTGACTTCATAGACTGGAATCTATATTCAAACCATCTTCATAATACAATATAAAAAGGTTTGAGCTCAGGGCTCAGACAGCAGATCCAGCTGGAGGTGTGGAGAGTGACTGGGAGCATCCAACAGTGACCAGAACGCAGCCCAAGATGCTGAGACTCTGTTTAACTCTCTCTGTCCTCCTGGGGCTGCAGGTTGCAGGAACAGGAGCAAATAAAGTTGTGGAGGAAGCATGCAAGAGCATGATGTGTTACCCACTAACGGGAATCGTTGATTATGGTGTAAGTATTGTTGGAAATCTATTGTCTGTGGTGGTGTTATAGAGTCATAGAGTCACACAGTGTGTAAACAGGCCATTCAGCCCAAAGTGCCCACACCGGCCTCCATGCCCCATCTCCACTAGTCCCATCTGCCTGCATTTGGCCCGTATCCCTCTAAACCTGTCCTATCCATGTATCAAGAGTCTCTGTGCTTCCACTCGACCGATTCCTCTCATGATTTGACACACCTCTACTAGATTGCCCCTCATCCTATAACTTTGTAATCGTTTATTGACCACAGTGAGATAGAGTGAAACAGGGAGAAGTGAACAAGGGGGAACTGATCTTTCATTTAAAGCCGGTCCTTCAGGAAATGGATTCAGGAGACGAGTGCTCACACAAAGGGCAGGTCAATGTGTTGCAGGACACACTAGGTGTCAGCTCAGTAATGGCAGCACAGTCTGGGTGAAGCTCAGTCCCTCTGCTCCCACAGTGGAATTCCCAGTCTGCTTCGAGTATTTCCAGGGAGATGGTCAGAAATGCTGGAGTTTATCCCAGAGAGGGTGGAAGTGTATCCAGATTGCACAATGGTATTGCCTGCAGTTCTGGTCGCCACATGACAGGCAGGAACTGGAGGCTTTGGGGAGGATGCAGAAGAGGTTTGCCAGAACGATGCCTGGATTAGTGGGTATTAGCTATAAGGAGAGTGTGGACACAGCCCAGACCATCACGCAAACCAACCTCCCTTGCATTGACTCCGTCTACACTTCACGCTGCCTCGGCAAGGCCACCAGCATAATCAAGGAACACTCGCACCCCTTCTCCCCTCTCTCCCTTCCTGCCAGGGAACCTTCTGCTTATTGCAAAGTTTAAACACAACCACAAAACAAAATCATTCCATTGGCAGCAAGTCCTGTAAATTCACCACATTCTCTCAGTAGATCAGTCCAGTCAGAACATGGAGACTGTGGACTGATCAAACTCCCACATCACGGCTCCCAACACAGACGCTGCCCCTGAACTTCACCACTGGTCCTTTGTCTCCTCTGTTTCCTTTCACCACTCTAGACTTATGAAGAACAGTCTGACCCAGAAGTGCAGTGGCTTGCTACGTTTATTAATGGAGCAGATTTCAAGACTGCAATTGTGGTGGCCCTGAGCAAGTTTTATGAATATGCACAGTCGAGTAACGCTGCAGGTACGTTAGATGTTTGTTCAATGTTACTGCACAGAACGTATCTTCCTGGGGGGCGGTGAGAAGATCCTCTTGTGACTGAGGCGGGGGCTCAGTGGGAGGGAACTCCACTGTGGGGAACACTGGGCAAAGGCACAATCACACAGTTTCACCGTGTGTCCAGAATCTGATGTGTGTCTGTGTGCGTGTGTCTGTAACTGTGTACGTTTGTCTATGTATATGTGTGTTTGGCTGTATCTGTGTATGTTTGTCTATGTATATGTTGGTGTGTGTCAGTATCTGTGCGTTGCTGTGTGCACATGAGAGGGAGTGTGTCACAAAGTTGAAATTAAAACTGTATTGATTTGAGGAGACAATGAAGAGGCACTGAGAGATCAGGAGAGGAAACGTCTCAGGTCGGTGCACTGGGTGTGGGGGACATGGTTGGTGATTTTTGTTTGATGAGGAGGGAAGGGGTTTTTCCAACACCCAGGACCATTCGCTGTGTCCCCACCTGTAACAAAACCAGAGAATGCTGGAAATATTCAGCAGGTCAGGCAGTGGCTGTGGAGAGGGACAGAGTTAATGTTTCAGCTCAGTGACGTTATGTCAAAGCTCCACTTATGACCTTTCCCATCCTCAACGTTCTCCTCTTACACTATGTAACCAAAAATTGTTCTCTCTCCACAGATACAATCGTTCCCATCTCTTTCCCTTTGGCAGTTTTCGTCCCATATGAAAACGGCGCTATAAAGCAGGAATATGCATTTTTTATCTACCTGCCTCTTGAAGTCCAAAGTCCACCTAATCCCAAAGACCCATCAGTTAGCGTCTTCGAACGTGTGCCGCAGAAAGCTTACGTCAGGTGAGATTGTTGGTGTTTATCGTGTTGACACATTTCCACATGGTCTTCCTGACAACACTACACTCGGTAGTGGGGCAGTGGGGGTAGTGGGGGGGCGAGGAGCGAGGGGTGGGGGGGACATGGACCATTGCGATTTGCTGTTGAAGACCACTGGAGTAAGTACGTCTTCAATGAAATTAGGTATGTGCAGTTTTAAATGAAACTCTTTCTTCAAAACGAAGTCGTATATTTTGTGGAAGGAAAAAAGCAAAATAGAGCAAACAAAACAAAACCATGTTTTCTTTGTTGTAAAAAGTATTTCTGTTCAATAACCTTTCTATAAATACCAGCATATACTCATGATAGGTCTGACATTGTACATGAAGTCCAAGAACTACAGACTGTTGGAAATAATAGTCGTTTTTCACACGTGAATGTAGTGCCACGCGTACGCGCATTTGGCGTGCATACGTTTTTGCTGAAAAGCTGCATTACGTGCCATATTATGAATTTTGATGTAAAATTCGGAATTTTGGACATTAAAATTCTGAATTTGTAAAATTAAATGTTGGGAGGTCTGGGAAGGGGTGCAGGAGGGAGGGGCATAAGGGGGGTTGAGGGGGGGGAGGGAGGTGTGGAGGAGGGGGGTTGAGGGTGTTGGAATGCGGGGGAGGGGAAGAGGGGAAGAAAGGGAGGGGGTTAGTGGAGGGAGGGGGTTAGTGGAGGGAGGGGGTTAGTGGAGGGAGGGGGTTAGTGGAGGGAGGGGGTTAGTGGAGGGAGGGGGTTAGTGGAGGGAGGGGGTTAGTGGAGGGAGGGGGTTAGTGGAGGGAGGGGGTTAGTGGAGGGAGGGGGTTAGTGGAGGGAGGGGGTTAGTGGAGGGAGGGGGTTAGTGGAGGGAGGGGGTTAGTGGAGGGAGGGGGTTAGTGGAGGGAGGGGGTTAGTGGAGGGAGGGGGTTAGTGGAGGGAGGGGGTTAGTGGAGGGAGGGGGGAGTGCAGGGGGAGGGGAGGGGGCATGTGGGAGGGGAGGGTGCTGCACCAATGCAGGAGAGGTTTGGGCCCAACGGGTCCACTTGGTCTAGTTCCTACTAAAGCCCCTTTCAAGCCAGTCTTTGCCAGCTTTTCCCTCATGCCTCGGTTGGCCCCTTTGCTCTGCTGCAATACCGACACATCCGGTTTCACCTTCTCCTTTTCATATTCCAGGTTAAATCTTATCATATTGTGGTCTCTACCTCCTAGTGGTTCCTTTACCTCAAGTTCTATTGTAAAATCGGGTTCATTACTCGTGTGAGTGTTGGAGTTGCACAGTCTGAGGCGGTGAGAATGAGGGGGGAGGATGAGAAGGACTGAGGGGGGGAGAGTGAGTTCAGACCATCTGCTTTTCACTGTCTCTGCCTCTCACTGTGTGGGGACCACACCAAGGACCCGCCCCACCCCGGCCACTCCCTCTTCTCCCCTCTCCCATCTGGCAAGGGGTACAGAAGTGTGAAAACGCACACCTCCAGATTCAGGGACAGTTTCTTCCCAGCTGTTATCAGGCAACTGAACCATCCTCTCACCAACTAGAGAGCGGTCCTGACCTCCCATCTACCTCATTGGAGACCCTTGAACAATCCTTAATCAGACTTTATCGGACTTTATCTTGCACTAGATATTATTCCTATTATTCTGTATCTGTACACTGTGGACGGCTTGATTGGAATCACATTTAGTCTTTTCTTTGACTGGATAGCAGGCAACAAAAAAATGCTTTTCACTGTACCTCAGCACACGTGACAATAAACTAAACTAAACTAAAATAGATGGACTGATGACACCAGCTTGCTGCCAACCTCAGCAATTGGGACAGGATTGTATTGTTAATTTAACCGTGAAGCTATTCGATATTAATTCCAAATTGTTCACAGGACATATCAGGAGATAACTGAAGACTATGAACGTCTCGCCATTGAATTCAAGAACGATTTGGAAAAAGACCAGCGTTCCTTTTATGAACACGAGGTTTACATTACATGGTTCAACTTACGTGGACTTTTCCAGATTGCGTTCGTGGAAAAATGAAAGGGAACTTTTCTCCCCCATGTTCCGTTCCATTTTCAGATTCCAAACAGTGAGATGTGCTAAACTCTATCCTTAACTTTAACGAAGCTCTCCCACCCACTACAACAACATCATGTATTTCTGCAGAAACAAGGGACTGCAGATGCCAGTTTACCAAAAAACACACAAAGTGCTGGAGTAACTCAGCACGTCAGGCAGCAACTCTGGAGAACATGGATGGTCTGAAGAAGGGTCCCGACCAGAAACGTCACCTGTCCATGTTCTCCAGAGATGCTGCGTGACCTGCTGAATTATCCAGCGCTTTGTGTGTTTCTGTGACATCTTAAAGGAGCAAAACCACCTCTGGTTGATTTGCACACATTGGATGAACTCTGGTATCTGTTCCAAGTCTCCACACTGCACTGTTGTACACGGGTGGAGGCCTCCTCTGGGCAACAGGATGAATCACTATGGGAATTTCCCTATCCTCTAATCTTGCTTCAAACAATTTGTGCTCAGGCTGAGAATGAGATGGTTGTGAGGACAGGCACTGTAACAGGACATGCTCTCTTCACACTGGGATGGAGTCGCTGTGTGTTTATCCCAGTGTTACTGAGCAGAACAGTGAAAGATGATGTGAAAAGAGCTGGTTGAAAACGGGAAGAGCTGTGACCACAGAGCACTGGGGTTGTGGGGGTGGAATCATGGAGGGATCTAATCCGGGAATGTGGACCTGACTCAGAGCTGGTTCCAGACCAGAACACTAAATAAGGGAATGCCCACACTTCAAGGAGGCAGTGTGTTTATGGTTTGCAAAATATTTCACCACTTCAACATTTCTATTCAGTGTCCTGTCCTCTGCAATGTGGAGAGTGTAATCCCTGGGTGCTGTAGGGAAAGCAACTCATTGACTGGAGGAGCTACTAGTGGGCCATTGCTCCTGTTGACACCAGTCCATTCTCAGCTGCTCTTGCGGCATTAATAAGCCATTGTCTTTAGATTCTTTGCGTGTGCTTTGTTTTCCAAACTGCTGGGAATGTATTCTCACTGTGAAATAAAGAGGGTGATGCATGACAACACTGGGTCTCCGTGTCGATTCTTACTCAGAAACAGAGCTGGTCACTGATCACATCTCCAGTCCCACAGTGACTCCTTGGCTCAGCACACAGTTGGGGAGACACGTGAGATGTTGCCCTTCACTGAAGGAGGACAAAACCGACCTGCTCCAGTTGTGCACAACTCTGTTGACACCACTATTCCTTGGACTCCAGTCATAGGAAAATAAGTCTGTCCTCAAAATCACATCTCCTAATTTTAGTCTGCAGTTAATTAAACAGTACAGTTAATGAAAGAGTATAGATTTAGGAGCCAAGAAACTGCAGATGCTGGTTTATTTAAAAAAAGACAAAAAGTGCTGGAGTAATCAGCGGGTCAGGCAGCATTTCTGGAGAACGTGGATCGGTGACATTTCGGGTCAGGATGATTTTTCAGGCTGGTTGGGTGGGAGGGGGGGAAAGCTGGAAGAGAGGAGGGGCAGGTACTGGATGAACACAGGTGAGGGGGGATTTAGAAAATAGACAATAGGTGCGGGAGGAGGCTATTCGGCCATTTGAGCTAGCACCACCATTCACCGTGATCATGGCTGATCTTCCACAATCAGTACCCCGTTCCTGCCTTCCCCCATATCCCTTGACTCCGCTATCATTAAGAGCTCTATCTAAAGCTCTATTGAAAGCATCCAGAGAATGGGCCTCCACTGCCTTCTGAGGCAGAGAGTTCCACGGCTCCACAACACTCTGCGTGAAAATGCTTTTCCTCATCTCCATTCTAAATGGCCTACCCATTATTTTTAAACTGTGGCCCCTGGCTCGGGTCTCCCCCAACATCGGGACCCATTTATCCCCACTCTTTGCTTTCTGTCTGCCAACCAATTTTCTATCCATGTCAGTACCCTACCCCCAATACCATGTGCTCTAATTTTACCACTCATCTCCTATGTGGGACCTTATCGAAGGCTTTCTGAAAGTCCAGATACAGTACATCCACTGTCTCTCCCATGTCCATTTTCCTAGTTACATCCTCAAAAAATTTCAGAAGATTAGTCAAGCAAGATTTCCCCTTCGTAAATCCATGCTGACTCGGAACGATCCTGTTACTGCTATCCAAATATTCCGCAATTTCTTCTTTTATAGTTGCCTCCAGCATCTTCTCCACCACCAATGTCAGGCTAACTGGTCTATAATTTCCTGTTTTCACTCTCCCTCCTTTCTTAAAAAGTGGGATAACAATAGCTACCCACCAATCCACAGGAACTGTTCCTGAATCTATAGAACATTGGAAAATGTTCACCAATGCGTCCACAATTTCTAGAGCCACCTCCTTAAGTACCCTGGGATACAGACCATCAGGCCCCAGGGATTTAACAACCAATCAGTCCCATTAGTCTACCCAACACCATTTCCAGCCTAATGTGAATTTCCTTCAGTTCCTCCGTCACCCTAGGATCTCTGGCCACGAGAATATTTGGGAGATTGTTTAGGTCTTCCTTAGTGAAGACAGATCCAAAGTACGTGTTCAACTGGTCTGCTATTTCCTTGTTTCCCATAATAAATTCACATGCTTCTGTCTTCAAGGGAGCCACATTTGTCACAACTATTTTTTTCCTCTACATGTACCTAAAGAAGCTTTTACTATCCTCCTTTATATTCTTGGCTAGCTTACCTTCGTACCTCATCTTTTCTCCCCGTATTGCCTTTTTAGTTATCTTCTGATGCTCTTTAAAAGAGTCCCGATCCTCTGGCTTCCCGCTCATCTTTGCTATGTTATACTTCTTCTCTTTTATTTTTATACTGTCCTTGACTTCCCTTGTCAGTCACAGTCTCCTCTTACTCTCCTTAGAATCTTTCTTCCTCTTTGGAATGAACTGATCCTGCACCTTCTGTATTATTCCCAGAAATACCTGCCATTGCTGTTCTACCGTCTTCCCTGCTAGGGTCTCTTTCCAGTCAACTCTGGCCAGCTCCCCCTTCATGCCTCCATGGTCCCCTTTGTTCAACTGTAGTGCTGACACTTCTGATTTTCCCTTCTCTCTCTCAAATTGCAGATTAAAACTTATCATATTATGATCACTACCTCCTAATGGCTCTTTTACCTTGACTTCCCTTATCAAATCCAGTTAATTGCACAACACTAAATCCAGAATTGGCTTCTCCCTGGAAGGCTCGAATAATCCATCTCGGAGGCACTCCACAAACTCCCTTTCTTGGGGCGCAGTACCAACCTGATTTTCCCAGTCTAACTGCATGTTGAAATCACGCATAACCACCATAGCATTACATTTGCGACATGCCAATTTTAACACTTGATTCAACTTGCACCCCATGTTGAGACTTCTGTTTGGGAGCCTGTAGATAACTCCCATTATGGTCTTTTTACCCTTACAATTCCTCAGTTCTGTCCACACTGATTCTACATCTCCTGATTCTATGTCACCCCTTGCAAGGGATTGAATATCATTCCTTACCAACAGAGCGACCCCACCCACTCTGCCCACCTGTCTGTCTTTTCGATAGGATGTATACCTCTGAATATTCAGTTCCCAGCCCTGGTCCTCTTGTAGCCATGTCTCTGTAATTCCCACAACATCATACTTGCCAATATCTAACTGAGCCTCAAGCACATCCACTTTTTTTTATACTTTGCGCATTCAAATACAACACTAACTTCAGTATTAACCTCCCCTCTCACACTGGTCACCATTGGCCCTGACCTTACTCTCTTATCCCTTCTCGAACTTTCCTTCCCATTAATTCGGGAGTCTTTTACAACTTTTCCTGTATTCACTTCCCCTTTAACTCCATCTTTATATTCCCAATTTACCATCCCCTCCCCCCACTATTTAGTGTAAACCCACACGTGTAGCACTAGCAAACCTGCCTGCCAGAACGTTGGTCCCTCTGCTGTTAAGGTGTAACCCGTCCCTTTTGTACAGGTCACCCCTACCCCAGAAGAGGTCCCAATGGACTATAAATCTAAAACACTGCTCCCTGCACCACCCCCTCAGCCATACATTCATATCCCCGATCTTCCTGTTCCTGCCCTCACCTGCACGAGGTACAGGAAGCAATCCAGAGATAACTACCCTCGAAGTCCTACTTCTCAGTCTTCCTAACTCTTTATACTCACGTTGCAGAACCTCCTTCCTCTTCCTCCCTACGTCATTCGTGCCCACGTGCACAACTACTTCCGGCTGTTCACCTTCCCTCTCGAGGATGTTCTGAAGTCAGTCCGTGACATCTTGAACCCTGGCACCAGGGAGGCAACAGACCATCCTCGAGTCTCGCCTGCCACCACATAATCTCCTGTCCACACCTCGGACATTGGAGTCATCCACCACTATGGCTCTGCCTGACGTCGGCCTACCCGGTCGAGTCTCATCGTTGGTATTGGAGCCACCGACCTGTCTGCCGCTCGGACTGGAAGCATCTTCTGCCACAACAGCTCCCAAGAGGGTGTACCTGATTTCATTCGGCACAGCCACCGGGGTCTCCTACACTCCATTGTACCGCCCTTTCGCACGGTCACCCACCTTTGCTCTTCCTGAATCCTTGGAGTGACATCCTCACTGTAGGTCCTGTCCAGGAAACACTCGTTTTCCCAGATGGCCCTGAGGTGAACCAGCTGCTTCTCCAGTTCCCCAACACGTTCATTCAGGAGCTGCATCTGGACACAATTCCTGCAGGTGTAGTTCCCAGGATCTCCAGCAGTGTCCCTGCCTTCCCACATCCTGCAGGAAACACACTGCACCAACATGCCTGCCATTACTTCAGTGACAAAAATCAAACAAGTGTAGCCTGCTTATCAAAGACTCACACTTCACCTCCCAAGGGCGCTCCACTAATGCTGCACTTATTATAATCTGCTACCTCATCAACTACTTTAGGGCTGATTAGTAAATTGATTAGTAAATTAGCTGAACCTGGGTCTTGGCGCTCTATTTAAATTGCCTTTACCTGTGAGTCATCTTCTTTTGTCACAAACTTTCCAGCCAATGAACTATTTTCTCCATTTTCAAACATCCTGCTTCTCCGAGCTCTACGCAAGTACAGCACGAGAACCTGGGTCTAGGCGCTCTTTTTAAACTGAGAGGCAGATGGTTGGAACAAAGGCCAGTGATGAGAGAAATACAGAAGGCATGAGACAAAAGGATTGAAGAGTTTAGAACTGTGAAGCCAGAGGATGTGATCGGGGGGAGGGGGGAAATAGGCGTGAGACCAGCTGGGGCACAGCAGGGGGAGGGGGAGGGAAGAAAGGGGAGGGGGATGGGGAAATCTGAGGAGAAAAGGAATAGGTGACGTTTCCGGTCGAGACCCTTCTTTAGACCCAGTTTACACCAGCATCTGCAGTTCCTTCCCACACACAGAGGTTGCCTAACATTGGAAAATTCAATGTTCACCCCATTGGGTTGCAAGCTGCCCAGTAGTGCAGAGGCAATTTGCGAGGATGTTGTCAGTACTTGAGGGGCTGAGTTACAGGGAGAGGTTGGGAGGCTAGGACTTTATTCCTTGGAGCGCAGGAGGATGAGGGGGTGATCTTATAGAGGTGTATAAAATCATGAGGGGTCAAACATGGAACATAGAATATGGAATAGTACATCACACTGTTTGTTCCAAGACCAACTCTCACCTGCATGTACCTAACCCAGATCGACACCTAGTCCTTAAGTAGGGTTCCAACCCCAAACATCACCTATTCCTTTTCTCCAGTGATGCTGCCTGGCCGGCTGAGTTACTCCAGCATTTTGTGTCCATCTCCGGCATAAATCGGCACCTGTAGATCCTTTCGACACATAATCTATATCCCTGAATTCCCTGCATATCCATGTGCCAATCCATGATCCAGGCAGTTATCATCCTCTGTGTAAAAGAACTGCACATCTCAGAGAGTCAAAGACTCATAGAGTGTGGAAATAGGCACTTCAGCCCAGCTTGCCCACGCCGACCAACATGCCCCATCTAAACTAGTCGCTCAACCTCCTCTGTTCCAAGGAATAATATCATCCATTCCTCAACTTCTCCCTCTTCCACAGGCTCTTAGGTCCTGGCAACATCTTTCAACTTTCCCCTCCCACATTCAATCTATGTCCTCCAGTCTTTGACACTACCTGCCATGTACAGAGCCACAAAAAGCTGGAGTAATTCAGTGGGTCTGGACAGAAGGAATGGGTGACTTTTCAGGTCGAGACCCTTCTTCAGACTGGTTACGGATAAGGGAAACGAGAGATATAGACGGTGATGTGCAGAGATAAAGAACAATGAATGAAAGATATGGAAAAAAGTAACGATGATAAAGGAAACGGGCCACTGTTAGCTGTTTGTAGGGTGAAAACGGGAAGTTGGTGCGACTTGGGTGGGGGAGGGATGGAGAGAGAGGGAATGCCGGGGCTGCCTGAAGTGAGAGAAATCAATATTCATACCACTGGGCTGGAAGCTGCCCAAGCGAAATATGAGATGCTGTTCCTCCAATTAGCGTCCAGCCTCACTCTGACAATGGAGGAGACCGAGGACAGAAAGGTCTGTGTGGGAATGGGAAGGAGAATTAAAGTGTCCAGCAACTGGGAAAGCAGGTAGGTCCAGGCGGACTGAGCGAAGGTGTTCAGCGAAATGATCGCCCAGTCTACGTTTGGTCTCGCCGATGTATCAGAGTCCACATCTTGAACAACAGATACAGTGGATGAGGTTGGTGGAGGTGCAAGAGAACCTCTGCCAAACCAGAAAGGACTGTTGGGGTTCCTGCCTGTACCTCCTCCCTCGACTCTGTCCAGGGATGCTGACAGTCCTTTCAGGTGAGGCAGAGGTTCACTTGCACCTCCTCCAACCTCATCTACTGTATGCTTGCACATTAGTATTCTCCCCACTGATCCCACTGTCTTCCATGTCCTTCTCCTTGGTGAAAACAGATGGGAAGTTATTGTTTAGTACCTCGTCCACACTCTCTGACTCCAAGCAATACTTAAGAGTCTGAAGAAAGGTCTCGATCCGAAACATCTCCTGCTCCGTTTCTCCAGAGACGCTGCCTGTCCCACTGAGTTACTCCGGCACTTTGTGTCTATCTTTAATGTAAATCAGCATCTGCAGTTCCTTCCTGCACATTCTCACCTTTATCCTGAAGTGGTCTACCTTCTCCATGGTTAGCCTCTCGTTTTCAATGTAGGTACAAGAACCTTTGGGATTTTCTTTAATCCGACTTGCCAGACTTCTGGCCCTTCTCACACATTTTAGTTTCTTCCTCCTTTCTTTCTATTCCTAAAAGGCCCTGTTCAATTCCATCCTCTTGAATCTTGAAGGTGCTTCCTTTTTCTTTTTGCCCCAAAGATGACTTGGATAAGGTGAAAGCACAAGAGACTTTTCCCTTGGGTGGGGGATTCAAGGAGGGCACAGATTTAAGGAGAGGGGAAAGAGTTAATAGGAACCTGAAGGGCAACTGGGACAGGTTTGGAGGGATATGGACCAAGCGCAGGCAGGTGGGACAAGTGTAGCTGGGACATGTGGGCCGGTGTGAGCAAGTTGGGCCGAGGGGCCTGTTTCCACACTGTATCGCTCTATGCTCTATGACTCTAACTTTAAATCTGAATGTATGCATGATTCACTTAATTTGCACAAGGATATAATGGGAGCTGAGGGGAAACTTTTTCACAAACTAAACTAAAGCTGAAGAACAATCCTTTGACCCCTAACGTCTGTGCCAAACATAATGCCAAGACCATCTTTTATCTCACTGCACATAGTCTATATCCGTTCCCTGCATATCCATGTACCTATCCAAAGGTCTCTTAACCACCACTAACGAACCTGACTCCACCAAATCTCCAATAGCAATATAGCTGGGTGGAGAATCACAAGTTCAGAGTAACAGCAACTCAGTAAAAACGGTTCATGTCTCAACTACACAAACTTGACAACATGAAATATTTCCAAGGCGAGGCTAAAGTCTAATTTACCGAGTAATTAAGTGTAATTGAGCGTCCCAATTCCAATCCCTTTATGTGTCACTTTCATTGGGGAGATGAGAGAGGTCAGTGTGTGTGAAACTGTGTCACACTGAGGGTCAGTGTGTGTGAAACTGTGTCACTGTGAGGGTCAGTGTATGTGAAACTGGATCACTGTGAGGGTCAGTGTGTGTGAAACTGTGTCACTGTGAGGGTCAGTGTATGTGAAACTGGATCACTGTGAGGGTCAGTGTGTGTGAAACTGTGTCACTGTGAGGGCCAGTTTATGTGAAACTGGATCACTGTGAGGGTCAGTGTGTGTGACAGTGTGTCACACTGAGTGTCAGTGTGTGCGAAACTACTCCAGTGCGGGTAAATGTGCACAAAACACTTTATGTGGGATCTCTCCGGAGCCCTGTACAATAGCAGTAGGACCACCTTGCTCCTTTACTCAAATTCTCTCGCAATGAAGGCAACCATACCATTAGCTTTCTTCACTGCCTGCTGCACCTGCATGCTAACTTTCAGTGACTGATGTACAAGGACACCCAGCTCTCTTTGCACCTCCCCTTTTCCTATTCTGACACCATTCAGATAACAATCTGCCTTCCTGTTCTTGCCACCAAAGCGGATAAGCTCACATTTATCTATTCTACTGAATCTGCCCTGCATCTGCCCACTCACCCAACCTATCCAAGTCACTCTGCAGCCTCATAGCATCCTCATCGCAGCTCACACTGCCACCCAGCTTTGTGTCATCCTCAAACATGGAGATGTCACATTTAATTCCCTCATCTAAATCGTTAATATATATTGTAAATAACTAGGGTCCCATCACTGAGCCTTGCGGCACCCCACTCGTCTCTGCCTGCCATTCTGTAAAGGACCTGTTTATTCCGCCACCTTATTCCTGTGGCTCACACGGCAAAGTATTTGAATTTCTGCTCTTTGCTTCATGCAAATCAATCTGTCCACGTCTGCTCTAAAGTGGAGAAGATGAAAAACAAATGGCATCAGTAGAAAGATCAGGAGATGATGCAAATCTCCAGTTGCAAAACAGCTGGGTGGAGAATCACAAGTTCAGAGTAACAGCAACTCAGTAAAAACTGTTAATGTCTCAACTACACAAACTTGACAACATGAAATATTTCCAAGGCGAGGCTAAAGTCTAATTTACCGAGTAATTAAGTGTAATTGAGCGTCCCAATTCCAATCCCTTTATGTGTCACTTTCATTGGGGAGATGAGAGAGGTCAGTGTGTGTGAAACTGTGTCACACTGAGGGTCAGTGTGTGTGAAACTGTGTCACACTGAGGGTCAGTGTGTGTGAAACTGTGTCACACTGAGGGTCAGTGTGTGTGAAACTGTGTCACACTGAGGGTCAGTGTGTGTGACAGTGTGTCACACTGAGGGTCAGTGTGTGTGAAACTACTCCAGTGCGGGTCAATTTTTGTGTAGGTGGACACAAAATGTTGGAGTAACTCAGCGGGTCAGGCTGCATTTCGGGAGAGAAGGAATGGGTGATGTTTCGGGTCGAGACCCTTCTTTAGACTGATGTCAGGGGAGGGGGGAACAGAGATAGAATGTAGACGGAGACAGGAAGACTAGTGGGTGAACTGGGAAGGGGTGGGGATAGAGAGGGACAGAGGAACTATCTGAAGTTAGAGAAGTCAATGTTCATACTGCTGGGGTGTAAACTACCCAAGTGAAATACGAGGTGCTGTTCCTACAATTTGCGCTGGGCCTCACTGACAATGGAGGAGGCCCAGGACAGAAAGGTCAGATTGGGAATGGGAGCGGGAGTTAAGGTGCTGAGCCACAGGGAGATCAGGTTGGTAGAGATAGACTGAGCGGAGGTGTTTAGCGAAATGATCGCCGAGCCTGCGCTTGGTCTCGCCGATGTAGAGAAGTTGACATTTGGAACAGCGGATACAGTAGATGAGGTTGGAGGAGGTGCAGGTGAACCTTTGCCTCACCTGGAAAGACTGTTTGGGTCCTTGGATGGAGTTGAGGGGCGAGGTAAAGGGACAGGTGTTGCATCTGCTGCAGTTGCATGTGAAAGTACCTGGGGTGGGGGTGGTGTGGGTGGAAAGGGACGAGCGGACCAGGGAGTTACGGAGGGAACGGTCTCTGCGGAACGCAGAAAGGGCTGGAGGTGGGAAGATGTGGCCAGTAGTGGGATACCGTTGGAGGTGGCATTAGCAAATATGCAGATGACACAAAGCTGGGTGGTAGTGTGAACTGTGAGGAAGATGCTCTGAGGTTGCAGGGTGACTTGGACAGGTTGTGTGAGTGGGCAAATGCATGGCAGCTACAGTTTAATGTGGATAAAAGAATAGGAAGGCAGATTATTATCTGAATGGTGTCAAGTTAGGGAAAGGGGACGTATAACAAGATCTGGGTGTCCTAGTGCATCAGTCACTGAAAGGAAGCATGCAGGTACAGCAGGCAGTGAAGAAAGCCAATAGAATGTTGGCCTTCATAACAAGAGGAGTTGAGTATAGGAGTAAAGAGATCCTTCTGCAGTTGTACAGGACCCTAGTGAGACCACACCTGGAGTACTGTATGTAGTTTTGGTCTCCAAATTTGAGGAAGGATATTCTTGCTATTGAGGGCGTGCAGCGTAGGTTCACGAGGTTAATTCCTGGAATGGTGGGACTGTCGTATTTTGAAAGACTGGAGCGACTTGGCTTGTATACACTGGAACTTAGATGGATGAGAGGGGATCTTATTTGAAACATATAAGATTATGGAGGGATTGGACACGTTAGAGGCAGTAAACATGTTCCCAATGTTGGGGGAGTCCAGAACCAGGGGCCACAGTTTAAGAATAAGGGGCAGGCCATATAGAACGGAGATGAGGAAATACTTTTCATTCAGAGAGTTGTAAATCTGTGGAATTCTCTGCCTCACAAGGCAGTGGAGGCCAATTCTCTGGATGCTTTCAAGAGAGAGCTAGATAGAGCTCTTAAAGATGGTGGAGTCAGGGGGTATGGGGAGAAGGCAGGAACGGGGTACTGATTGAGAATGATCAGCCATGATCACATTGAATGGCGGTGCTGTCTCGAAGGGCCGGATGGCCTACTCCTGCACCTATTGTCTATTGTGGTGGAAATGTTGGAGGATAATTTGTTGTATGCGATGGCTGATGGGGTGGAAGGTGAGGACAAGGGGGACTCTGTCCTTGTTACGAATGGGGGGAGGGGGAGCAAGAGCAGAGCTGCGGGATATTGAGGAGACCCTAGTGAGAGCCTCATCTATAATGGGAGAGGGGAACCCCCATTTCCTAAAGAATGAGGACACTTCCGATGCCGTGGTATGGAACACTTCATCCTGGGCGCAGATGCGGCGTAGACGGAGGAATTGGGAGTAGGGGGATAGAGTTTTTACAGGAAACAGGGTGGGAAGAAGTGTAGTCAAGATAGCTGTGGGAGTCAGTGGGTTTGTAGTAGATGTCCCACTGGTCTGTCTCCTGTAATGGAGATGGTGAGATCCAGAAACGGTAGGGAGATTTATGAGGTGGTCCAAGTATATTTAAGAGCAGGATGGAAATTAGTGGTGAAATTGATGGTCAGTGAGTTCTCCATGGGTACAAGAGGTAGCACCAATGCAGTCGTCAATGTAGCGGAGGTAGAGTTCGGGGATGGGACCAGTGCACGCCTGGAACAGGGATTGTTCGACGTACCTGACAAAGAGGCAGGCATAGCTAGGGTCCATGCGGGTGCCCATAGCTATGCCTTGGATTTGGAGGAAGTGGGAGAAGTCAAAGGTGAAGTTGATGAGGGTAAGAACCAGCCCTGCTAGGCGGAGGAGAGTGTTAGTAGATGGAGATTGGCTGGTTCTGCGGTCGAGGAAGAAACGGAGGGCTTTAAGACTCTCTGGGTGGGATATGGAAGTGTAGAGTGACCGGACATCCATGGTAAAGATGAGGGAGTGGGGGCCTGAAAAACCGGAAGTTATTGAGGAGACGGAGAGCATGTGAGGTGTCTTGGACATAGGTGGGGATTGATCAGACATGGGGGGATAGGATGGAGTCGAGATAGGTGGAAATTAATTTGGTGGGACATGAACAGGCTGAAACAATGGGTCTGCCAGGACATGGGCGGCACGGTAGCGCAGCGGTAGAGTTGCTGCTTTACAGCGAATGCAGCGCCGGAGACTCAGGTTCGATCCTGACTACGGGTGCTGCACTGTAAGGAGTTTGTACGTTCTCCCCGTGACCTGCGTGGGTTTTCTCCGAGATCTTCGGTTTCCTCCCACACTCCAAAGACGTACAGGTATGTAGGTTAATTGGCTGGGTAAATGTAAAAATTGTCCCTAGTGGGTGTAGGATAGTGTTAATGTACGGGGATCGCTGGGCGGCACGGACTTGGTGGGCCGAAAAGGCCTGTTTCCGCGCTGTATATATATGATATGATATGATATGACAGTTCTGTTTGTGGATTTTGGGGAGAAGGTAAAATCGGGCCGTGCGGGGCTGGGGAACGATAAGGTTGTGGGCTTTAGAGGGCAGAGAGCCGGAATAGATGAGATCAGTGATAGTGTTGGTGATAAAGGCCTGGTGCTCGTCGGTGGGGTCATGGTCCAAGGATAAGTAAGAGGAGGTGTCTGAGAGTTGTCGTCTGCCGGGCCGAGGTCCGCACGCCATACTACCACAGCACCTCCCTTGTCAGCGGGTTTGATGACTAAGTCGGGGTTGCTGCAGAGTGAGTGGAGGGCTGTACGTTCAGGAGGGGAGAGGTTAGAGTGAGTCAGGGGAGTGAATTTGAGGCGGTTAATGTCACGCCGGCAGTTGGAGATGAAAAGTTCCGGTGAGGGTAGTTGGCCAACCGGGGGGTCCAAGAGGAGGGAGAAGTGGTCATCACTGGGGGGACAGGACACCTTCCCATGGAAAAAGGCTCGGAGGCGGCGGCAGAAGAGCTCCACATCGTGGGGGACCCGGAACTCGTTGAGGTGGGGGCGGAGGGGAACAAAGGTGAGGCCCCTGCTGAGGAGAGACCATTCCGTATCAGAAAGGGGGAGGTCAGGGGGGATGGTGAACACCCGGCAAGTGTGGGGGTTGGGGTCGGATGAAGGCAGGGGGGCAGGCGGAGGCCGGGCCGATATCTGGTGGGGGGATGGTTGGTTTTCAGAGGGGGGGGGGGGGTGTGAGGACCATTGTATGGGTGGGGAGTGGCTGGGACCACCTGGCTAAAGGGGGAAGGGGAAGACCCAGTGGACCCCTGATTGTGGTTCCCTGTAGGTGGGGGAGCACGGAGGGTCAGTGTGTGTGAAACTGTGTCACACTGAGGGTCAGTGTGTGTGAAACTGTGTCACACTGAGGGTTAGTGTGTGTGAAACTGTCACTGTGACGGTCGTTACCTATTGAATACTTCCATAGAGTATTTGATCAAAGTTTGAGAGTGCAACAGCTCACTAGTGGTAGTGCAACAGCTCACTAGTGGTAGTGCAACAGCTCACTCGCATTTCTCTCCTGCCATTTGGAAGAAGGCACATTTTTCCTGGATCTTGCCTGTCCAATCCCTTAAGAATTGTACATGTTTCCATAAGATCCCCTCTCATCCTGCTAAAATTCAGTGAACACAAGCCCATTCGACCCACTCTTTCATCATATGTCAGTCCCGCCATCCCAGGAATTAACCTGGTGAACCTACGCTGCACTCCCTCAATAGTAAGAATGTCCTTCCTCAAATTAGACCAAAACTGCACACAACACTTTATGTGGGATCTCACCAGTTACCTGTACAATAGCAGTAGGACCACCTTGCTCCTTTACTCAAATTCTCTCGCAATGAAGGCAACCATGCCATTAGCTTTCTTCACTGCCTGCTGCACCTGCATGCTAACTTTCAGTGACTGATGTACAAGGACACCCAGCTCTCTTTGCACCTCCCCTTTTCCTATTCTGACACCATTCAGATAACAACCTGCCTTCCTGTTCTTGCCACCAAAGTGTTTAACCTCACATTCATCCACATTTTACTGCATCTGCCCTGCATCTGCCCACTCACCCAACCTGTCCAAGTCACTCTGCAGCCTCATAGCATCCTCATAGCAGCTCACACTGCCACCCAGCTTTGTGTCATCCTCAAACATGGAGATGTCACATTTAATTCCCTCGTCTAAATCGTTAATATATATTGTAAATAACTAGGGTCCCATCACTGAGCCTTGCGGCACCCCACTCGTCTCTGCCTGCCATTCTGTAAAGGACCTGTTTATTCTGCCACTTTATTCCTGTGGCTCACACGGCAAAGTATTTGAATTTCTGCTCTTTGCTTCATGCAAATCAATCTGTCCACGTCTGCTCTAAAGTGGAGAAGATGAAAAACAAATGGCATCAGTAGAAAGATCAGGATGTCTCGCCGATGTAGAGAAGTTGACATTTGGAACAGCGGATACAGTAGATGAGGTTGGAGGAGGTGCAGGTGAACCTTTGCCTCACCTGGAAAGACTGTTTGGGTCCTTGGATGGAGTTGAGGGGCGAGGTAAAGGGACAGGTGTTGCATCTGCTGCAGTTGCATGTGAAAGTACCTGGGGTGGGGGTGGTGTGGGTGGAAAGGGACGAGCGGACCAGGGAGTTACGGAGGGAACGGTCTCTGCAGAACGCAGAAAGGGCTGGAGGTGGGAAGATGTGGCCAGTAGTGGGATACCGTTGGAGGTGGCATTAGCAAATATGCAGATGACACAAAGCTGGGTGGTAGTGTGAACTGTGAGGAAGATGCTCTGAGGTTGCAGGGTGACTTGGACAGGTTGTGTGAGTGGGCAAATGCATGTCAGATGCAGTTTAATGTGGATAAAAGAAAAGGAAGGCAGATTATTATCTGAATGGTGTCAAGTTAGGGAAAGGGGACATATAACAAGATCTGGGTGTCCTAGTGCATCAGTCACTGAAAGGAAGCATGCAGGTACAGCAGGCAGTGAAGAAAGCCAATGGAATGTTGGCCTTCATAACAAGAGGAGTTGAGTATAGGAGTAAAGAGATCCTTCTGCAGTTGTACAGGACCCTAGTGAGACCACACCTGGAGTACTGTATGTAGTTTTGGTCTCCAAATTTGAGGAAGGATATTCTTGCTATTGAGGGCGTGCAGCGTAGGTTCACGAGGTTAATTCCCGGAATGGTGGGACTGTCGTATTTTGAAAGACTGGAGCGACTTGGCTTGTATACACTGGAATTTAGAAGGATGAGAGGGTATCTTATTTGAAACATATAAGATTATGGAGGGATTGGACACGTTAGAGGCAGTAAACATGTTCCCAATGTTGGGGGAGTCCAGAACCAGGGGCCACAGTTTAAGAATAAGGGGCAGGCCATATAGAACGGAGATGAGGAAATACTTTTTCATTCAGAGAGTTGTAAATCTGTGGAATTCTCTGCCTCACAAGGCAGTGGAGGCCAATTCTCTGGATGCTTTCAAGAGAGAGCTAGATAGAGCTCTTAAAGATGGTGGAGTCAGGGGGTATGGGGAGAAGGCAGGAACGGGGTACTGAATGAGAATGATCAGCCATGATCACATTGAATGGCGGTGCTGTTTCGAAGGGTCGGATGGCCTACTCCTGCACCTATTGTCTATTGTGGTGGAAATGTTGGAGGATAATTTGTTGTATGCGATGGCTGATGGGGTGGAAGGTGAGGACAAGGGGGACTCTGTCCTTGTTAAGAATGGGGGGAGGGGGAGCAAGAGCAGAGCTGCGGGATATTGAGGAGACCCTAGTGAGAGCCTCATCTATAATGGGAGAGGGGAACCCCCATATCCTAAAGAATGAGGACACTTCCGATGCCCTGGTATGGAACACTTCATCCTGGGCGCAGATGCGGCGTAGACGGAGGAATTGGGAGTAGGGGATAGAGTTTTTACAGGAAACAGGGTGGGAAGAAGTGTAGTCAAGATAGCTGAGGGAGTCAGTGGGTTTGTAGTAGATGTCGGTCACTGGTCTGTCTCCTGTGATGGAGATGGTGAGATCCAGAAATGGTAGGGAGATGTCGGAGATGGTCCAAGTATATTTAAGAGCAGTATGGAAATTAGTGGTGAAATTGACGGTCAGTGAGTTCTCCATGGGTACAAGAGGTAGCACCAATGCAGTCGTCAATGTAGCGAAGGTAGAGTTCGGGGATGGGGCCTGTGTACGCCTGGAACAGGGATTGTTCGACGTACCCGACAAAGAGGCAGGCATAGCTAGGGCCCATGTGGGTGCCCATAGCTATGCCTTGGATTTTGAGGACGTGGGAGAAGTCAAAGGAGAAGTTGATGAGTGTAAGAACCAGCTCTGTTAGGTGGAGGTGAGTGTTAGTTGATGGAGATTGGCTGGTTCTGCGGTCGAGGAAGAAACGGAGGGCTTTAAGACTCTCTGGGTGGGATATGGAGGTGTAGCCCGCAGCGATGCCAAGATGGCGCCGCGGCTCCCGCCATTTCTCCGAAACCCCACCAAAAGGATCCGCACAAGCGCGGCTGGTGTTATTATCATCTGAGATGGGGTGGAGAAGCCCGCAACTGCCGCTCACCTTGCACCTTCTCAGGAAATGCCTCGTCCGATCGTACATAGAGGCAGTTCCGATTGGCCAGAACCGACGCCTCTACGTCGTGGACCGATTCACAGACACAGGGTTCTTGGTCAACATGGGAGCCATAGTCAGCATCGGACCGCCGACCGACCTCGAAGCCCGATCGGGTAAGAGAGGGCCTACCCTCATCGCGGTCAACGGTAGCCCCATCCGCACGTATGGTACGCGGGCAATGTCTCTGTCTTTCGGTACCTGCACGTACGAATGCTTGTTTATCATCGCGGAAGTCGGTCAGGCGATCCTGGAAGCAGATTTTCTCTGGGCCTTTTCGCTAGTAGCCGATTTCCGATGTAAAGGCCTTCGATCCTCCGCTAGCAGCGATGAGCCCGCTGCTCCACCGCCTGCCACCCCGCCCAGCCCAACTGTCCAGGCCGTTGTCGTGGCCTCCGACCCGTATGCTGCGGTCCTGGCTGAGTTTCCGGAGTTGCTCGTTCAGCGTTTCGACGCTCCTTCTGAAAAGCACGGCGTTGTCCATTACATTTCCACCGAGGGGCCCCTCAAAGTGTCAATTTGGTCTCCCCTCTATTGATTTCTTAGGACACCGGATCACCTCGGCCGGTGCCACTCCTTTGCCGGAAAAAGTGGAGGCTGTTTGTGCCTTCCCGCGGCCCACCATGGTAAAGGGGTTGCAGGAGTTCATAGGGATGGTGAATTTCTATCACAGGTTCGTGCCGGCAGTGGCACGGATCATGCGTCCGCTCTTCCAGTGTCTCGCAGGCAAACCTGTCGAGTTGGAGTGGTCCGCGGCCGCTGAGACGGCCTTTGAGGCAGCTAAAGTGGCTCTGGCAGGCGCCACCATGCTCGTCCACACGAGCATCTCCGCCCCCACGGCCCTGACGGACGTGGCAGTGGGAGGGGTCTTGGAACAGCATGTGGATGGCAGTTGGCAGCCCTTGGCGTTTTTCAGCCGACAGCTTAATCCGGCTGAGCTGAAATATAGCGCCTTTGACCGGGAGCTTTTGGCTCTCTATTTAGCTGTCCGCCACTTTAGGTATTTTCTAGAAGGCCGCCCATTTGTGGCCTTTACTGACCACATCGAAAGTGTCCGACCCCTGGTCGGCCCGCCAGCAGCGGCACCTGACGGCCATCTCAGAGTTTACCACGGTAAGCTTAATGCCGTTGCTGATGCCCTGTCCAGGCCAGCCATTTCCCCAATTTCAGCGGTGGAATGCGAGGTAGATTTCCAGGAGCTTGCGGAGGCACAGCGCCTGGCAGACACTGCCTCAGCATATCAATCCACCACTTCGGGGTTGAAGTTGGCTCAGGTGGCTTGTGGGCCTGCGGGTACAAAAGTCTGGTGTGATGTTTCCCTTCCCCGCCCCAGGCCGGTGGTGCCGGCCGCCCTGCGGGGCCGGGTGTTTGATGCCATTCATGGGCTGGTGCACCCGTCCATTCGCTCCACCTCTGCCTTAGTAGCCGCTAGATTTGTGTGGCATGGCCTGCGGAAGCAAGTAGCCGCTTGGGCCCGATCCTGTGTTCCCTGCCAGACCTCTAAAGTGCACCGGCATGTCCAACCTCCGGTGCAGGAGGTTGCGGTCCCTGCGGTCCGTTTTTTTCACATTCATGTTGATTTAGTTGGGCCTTTACCTTCCTCCTGCGTAGGGATGCCCATTGTTCCCCGTTGCAGAGGGTCTATGAAGGACCGTTCCGTGTGTTGCGTAAGGGGACGGTCACCTTCACCTTGGATGTTGGGGGCAGGAGTGAGCTCGTCGCTGTGTCCAGGCTCAAACCTGCACACTTGGATCAGGACCGCCCTGTCCTGGTCGGTCAACCGCCTCGACGGGGCCGTCCTCCTGCAATTCCCCCAGACCCGGGGCCTCCTGCTCCTGTGGTTCCTGCGGCCCCTCTCCTTACTCGTTCTGGTCGCGAAATCTGGCACCCTGCTAGGTTCCGTACCTCGGGTTCTGGGGGGGTTCATGTAGCGACCATAGGGATTGGTCCTGAGAGTCGAACCCTCGGATTGGCCAGCAAGGTGACGTGGTGGATTTGGCGCCCAAAACCAGTCAGTGGGAACGGAACTTCGATGTGAATAGTTTGAGTTAATGGTCGTCTGTAATCTCGGTTGTTATCCTTTGTAATTGAATATTGCTACCGCAATAAACTTCTTTAACAAAGTACAAGCCTTCAGACTCGCCATAGGGTTGCTGCAGAGTGAGTGGAGGGCTGTACGTTCAGGAGGGGAGAGGTTAGAGTGAGTCAGGGGAGTGAATTTGAGGCTGTTAATGTCACGGCGGCAGTTGGAGATGAAAAGTTCTAGTGAGGGTAGTTGGCCAACCGGGGGGGGGGTCCAAGAGGAGGGAGACGGGAGAAGGGGGTCATCACTGGGGGGAGAGGACTCCTTCCCATGGAAAAAGGCCCGGAGTGTGGGGGTTGGGGTCGGATGAAGGCAGGGGGGCAGGCGGAGGCCGAGTCTGGTGGGGGGATGGTTGGTATTCAGAGGGGGGGGGGGTGTGAGGACCATTGTATGGGTGGGGAGTAGCTGGGACCACCTGGCTAAAGGGGGAAGGGGGAGACCCAGTGGACCCCCGATTGAGGTTCCCTGTAGGTGGGGGAGCACGGAGGGTCAGTGTGTGTGAAACTGTGTCACTGATGGTCGTTACCTATTGAATACTTCCATAGAGTATTTGATCAAAGTTTGATAGAGTGCAACAGGTCACTAGTGGTAGTGCAACAGCTCACTAGTAGTGCTGCAACCGCTCACTAGTGGTAGTGCAACAGCTCACTAGTGATAGTGCAACAGCTCACTAGTGGTAGTGCAACAGCTCACTGTTGGTAGTGCAACAGCTCACTATTGGTGGTGCAACAGCTCACTGTTGGTCGTGCAACAGCTCACTAGTGGTAGTGCAACAGCTCACAAGCGGTAGTGCAACAGCTCACTTGCATTTCTCTCCTGCCATTTGGAAGAAGGCACATTTTTCCCGCATCTTGCCTGTCCAATACCTTAAGAATTGTACATGTTCCCATAAGATCCCCTCTCGTCCTGCGAAAATTCAGTGAATACAAGCCCAGTCGCCCCATCCTTTCAGCATAAAAATTAAGGAGAGGAAGTATAACATAGCAAAGAAGAGTGGGAAGACAGAGGATTGGGACTCTTTTAAAGAGCAACAAAAGTTAACTAAAAAGGCAATACGGGGAGAAAAGATGAGGTACAAGGGTAAACTAGCCAATAATATAAAGGAGGATAGCAAAAGTTTTTTTAGGTACGTGAAGAGGAAAAAAATAGTCAAGGCAAATGTGGGTCCCTTGAAGACAGAAGCAGGGGAATTTATTATGGGGAACAAAGAAATGGCAGACGAGTTAAACCGTTACTTTGGATCTGTCTTCACTGAGGAAGATACACACAATCTCCCAAATGTTCTAGGGGCCGGAGAACCTAGGGTGATGGAGGAACTGAAGGAAATCCACATTAGGCAGGAAATGGTTTTGGGTAGACTGATGGGACTGAAGGCTGATAAATCCCCAGGGCCTGATGGTCTGCATCCCAGGGTACTTAAGGAGGTGGCTCTAGAAATAGTGGAAGCATTGGAGATCATTTTTCAATGTTCTATAGATTCAGGATCAGTTCCTGTGGATTGGAGGATAGCAAATGTTATCCCACTTTTTAAGAAAGGAGGGAGAGAGAAAACGGGTAAATATAGACCAGTTAGTCTGACATCAGTGGTGGGGAAGATGCTGGAGTCAATTATAAAAGACAAAATTGCTGAGCATTTGGATAGCAGTAACAGGATCATTCCGAGTCAGCATGGATTTACGAAGGGGAAATCATGCTTGACAAATCTACTGGAATTTTTTGAGGATGTAACTAGGAAAATTGACAGGGGAGAGTCAGTGGATGTGGTGTACCTCGACTTTCAGAAAGCCTTCGACAAGGTCCCACATAGGAGATTAGTGGGCAAAATTAGGGCACATGGTATTGGGGGTAGGGTACTGACATGGATAGAAAATTGGTTGACAGACAGAAAGCAAAGAGTGGGGATAAATGGGTCCCTTTCGGAATGGCAGGCAGTGACCAGTGGGGTACCGCAAGGTTCGGTGCTGGGACCCCAGCTATTTACGATATACATTAATGACTTAGACGAAGGGATTAAAAGTACCATTAGCAAATTTGCAGATGATACTAAGCTGGGGGGTAGTGTGAATTGTGAGGAAGATGCAATAAGGCTGCAGGGTGACTTGGACAGGTTGTGTGAGTGGGCAGATACATGGCAGATGCAGTTTAATGTAGATGAGTGTGAGGTTATTCACTTTGGAAGTAAGAATAGAAAGGCAGATTATTATCTGAATGGTGTCAAGTTAGGAGGAGGGGGAGTTCAACGAGATCTGGGTGTCCTAGTGCATCAGTCAATGAAAGGAAGCATGCAGGTACAGCAGGCAGTGAAGAAAGCCAATGGAATGTTGGCCTTCATAACAAGAGGAGTTGAGTATAGGAGCAAAGAGGTCCTTCTACAGTTGTACCGGGCCCTGGTGAGACCGCACCTGGAGTACTGTGTGCAGTTTTGGTCTCCAAATTTGAGGAAGGATATTCTTGCTATGGAGTGCGTGCAGCGTAGGTTCACTAGGTTAATTCCCGGAATGGCGGGACTGTCGTATGTTGAAAGCTGGAGCGATTGGGCTTGTATACACTGGAATTTAGAAGGATGAGGGGGTGTCTTATTGAAACATATAAGATAATTAGGGGATTGGACACATTAGAGGCAGGAAACATGTTCCCAATGTTGGGGGAGTCCAGAACAAGGGGCCACAGTTTAAGAATAAGGGGTAGGCCATTTAGAACGGAGATGAGGAAGAACTTTTTCAGTCAGAGAGTGGTGAAGGTGTGGAATTCTCTGCCTCAGAAGGCAGTGGAGGCCAGTTCGTTGGATGCTTTCAAGAGAGAGCTGGATAGAGCTCTTAAGGATAGCGGAGTGAGAGGGTATGGGGAGAAGGCAGGAACGGGGTACTGATTGAAAGTGATCAGCCATGATCGCATTGAATGGCGGTGCTGGCTCGAAGGGCTGAATGGCCTACTCCTGCACCTATTGTCTATTGTCTATCATATGTCAGTCCCGCCATCCCAGGAATTAACCTGGTGAACCTACGCTGCACTCCCTCAATAGTAAGAATGTCCTTCCTCAAATTACACCAAAACTGCACACAACACTTTATGTGGGATCTCTCCAGTGCCCTGTACAATAGCAGTAGGACCACCTTGCTCCTTTACTCAAATCCTCTCGCATTGAAGGCAACCATGCCATTAGCTTTCTTCTCTGCCTGCTGCACCTGCATGCTAACTTTCAGTGACTGATGTACAAGGACACCCAGCTCTCTTTGCACCTCCCCTTTTCCTATTCTGACACCATTCAGATAACAACCTGCCTTCCTGTTCTTGCCACCAAAGTGTTTAACCTCACATTCATCCACATTTTACTGCATCTGCCCTGCATCTGCCCACTCACCCAACCGGTCCAAGTCACTCTGCAGCCTCATAGCATCCTCATCGCAGCTCACACTGCCACCCAGCTTTGTGTCATCCTCAAACATGTCACATTTAATTCCCTCGTCTAAATCGTTAATGTATATTGTAAATTACTAGGGTCCCAGCACTGAGTCTTGCGGCACCCCACTGGTCACTGCCTGCCATTCTGAAAAGAACCTGTTTATTCCTACATTTTTTTTCCTATGGCTCACACGGCAAAGTATTTGAATTCCTGCTCTTTGTTTCATGCAAATCAAATTGTCCACGTCTGCTCTAAAGTAGAGAAGATGAAAAACAAATGGCATCAGTAGAAAGATCAGGAGATGATGCAAATCTCCAATTGCAAAACAGCTGGGTGGAGAATCACAAGTTCAGAGTAACAGCAACTCAGTCAAAACTGTGAATGTCTCAACTACACAATATCTCCGAGGCGAGGCTAAAGTCTAATTTACCGAGTAATTAAGTGTAATTGAGCGTCCCCTTTCCAATCCCTTTATGTGTCACTTTTACTGGGGAGATGAGAGAGGTCAGTGTGTGTGAAACTGTGTCACACTGAGGGTCAGTGTGTGTGAAACTGTGTTGAAGGGCCCGTTCATGTTCTGTACTGTTCTATGTTCTCTGTTCTACAAGGGAAAGGAAACAGACTGCAGAATAAAGTGTTCAATGCTGCAGAAAAAGTGCTGTTTTTTTTTTAAAGCGCAAGGCCGCAATGTGGTAGATTGGGAGATTGGAAATACATCCTTAGCTTCTGAGAAATCCGTTCAAGACTCTGATGGCAGTTGGGAAGAAGCTATTCCTGAATCTGGTGGTGCTAGCTTTCAAGATTTTGTATCTTCTGCCTGAGGGGATGAGGAAAAGAGCAAATGACCGGGATGTGAGTGGTCCTTGATTGATTTGGCTGCAAGGGCCTGTCCCACCTAGGCGATTCTTTAGGCGACTGCCGGCGACTGTCAAAGTCGTAGCAGATCGGCAAAATTTTCTTTTACCCAACGACAATGACCACGACAATGCCGAGTCAGGTCGAGATTACAGCGTCTTCGGAAACATCGCAAAATTCCCACGCTTATCAATACTTCTCCGGATTCCTAATTTTGGCTGAAATCACTGACAAGTCGGTAATTACTTGAGAGTCTTGAAATATAACTTCTTGCCCGGTTTACTTGAAAACCAAGCTTCACGGTAACAAGGCATAAACTAGATAGACTTCCAGTTTACTAATAGCAGTACTAAGAAGTTTAATTATAAATTGGTTAAACACAAGTATTTTATGGTATCTTCAAATGACTTTACTTAATTTAATATTACGTGCTTCTAACATCTAAGAGAACCTAGCAAACCTGGGGACAGCATGCGACAGCGCCCACAATAAGCAACGATACCTGGCGACAAGCCAGCTGTCACCGAGAAATTTCATACCGGTTAATTTCTCAGCGACGCGCCGAGATCCACTACGATTCTTTGAAGACTCCTAACGATCATGCCCACGACACCGCCGTGAGCTGTCAGCGACAGCCTAGTCACCGGCAGTCGCCTTAAAATCGCCTAAGTGGGACAGGCCCTTTAACAGGAGAGGTGATCGGGAATAAAGTAACCTGGAATTTAACTATCACTGTTAAAAATCTAACACCACATATAACACCCCAGACATTGAAAATCTGAAATCAAAGCAGAAAACACTCTGAAGTTCAGGCAGCATCCATGGGGAACAAAGCTTTTCCAGTCAATTACCTGTGATCGATGGTCAGTACAAATGGAGCGTCCATTTTCACAAATGTTCCCTGACTAACTGAACATTTCCACCCATTTCTGTTTTCTTAGTCATGTAGTCATAGAGTGATAGTGTGGAAACAGGCCCTTCGGCCCAACTTGCCCACACTGGCCAACAATGTCCCAGCTACACTAGTCCCACCTGCCAGCATTTGGTCCATATCCCTCCAAAGTTGTCCTATCCATGTACCTGTCTAACTGTTTCTTAAACATTGGGATAGTCCCAGCCTCAAGTACCTCCTCTGGCAGCTTGTTCCATACACCCACCACCCTATGTGTGAAAAACTTACCCCTCAGATTCCTATTAAGTCTTTTCTCCTTCACCTTAAACCTATGTCCTCCGGTCCTCGATTCCCCTACTCTGGGTAAGAGACTCTGTGCATCTACCCGATCATTTCCTCTCATGACTTTATACACCTCTATAAGATCACCCCTCATCCTCGTGCGCTTCATGGAATCGAGTCCCGGCCTGCTCAACCTCTCCCTATAGCTCACACCCTCTAGTCCTGGCAACATCCTCATAAATCCTATCTGTTCCCTTTCCAGCTTCATAAGTGATAGGAGCAGAATTAGGCCATTTGGCCCATCAAGTCTACTCTGCCATTCAATCATAGCCCATCTATCTTTCCCTTTTAACCCCATTCTCCTGCCTTCTCCCCATAACCCCTGGCTCCCGTACTGATCAAAAATCCATCTATCTCTTGCCTTTAAAATATCCATTGACTTGGCCTCTACAGCCGTCTATCACTTTCTCCTTGGGACCACGTGGGCTTCCTCCAGGTGCTCCAGTTTCCTCCCACATCCCAGAGACGTGCGGGTTTGTCGATTAATTGGCCCTCTGTAAATTGCCCCTGGTGGGTCGGGGCATTTTTAAATGTTTGCTATCTAATGAGTACATTGTTTATACACCTGCTGTGCTGCTGTAAGTAAGAACTTCATTGTTCCGCATTGGGTACATATGTCTGAAGAAGGATCTCGACCCGAAACGTCACCCATTCCTTCTCTCCAGAGATGCCGCCTGTCCCACTGAGTTACTCCAGCATTTTGTGTCTATCTTCGGTGTAAACCAGCATCTGCAGTTCCTTCCGACACAATAAAACACTCTTGACTGTTGAGATAGAGAAGCAGTCAACATCCAAACTGCAGCCATATCTGAGCTATATCCAGGCCTGGGCTGATAGGTGGCAAGGCACATCTGACCAACATCAAAGAACATCTGCCAGGCACTAAGCAATTGTGTCCACCAATATCTGGCCTAATTCTGCTGCCAGAACTTATGAAGTTGCTGCCTTACAGTGGCAGAGACACGGCTTCCAATAAACAATAGGTGCAGGAGGAGGCCATTCGGCCCTTTGAGCCAGCACCGCCATTCAATGTGATCATGGCTGATCATTCTCAATCAGTACCCCGTTCCTACCTTCTCCCCATACCCTCTGACTCCGCTATCCTTAAGAGCTCTATCCAGCTCTCTCTTGAATACATTCAGAGAATTGGCCTCCACTGCCTTCTGAGGCAGAGAATTCCACAGATTCACAACTCTCTGACTGAAAAAGTTTTTCCTCATCTCAGTTCTAAATGGCCTACCCATTATTCTTAAACTGTGGCCCCTTGTTCTGGACTACCCCAACATTGGGAACATGCTTCCTGCCTCAAACGTGTCCAACCCCTTAATAATCTTATACGTTTCGATAAGATCTCCTACCATCCTGACTATGGGTGCTGTCTGCACGGAGTTTGTATGTTCTCCCTGTAAACTGCGTGGGTTTTCTCCGGGAGCTTCGGTTTCCTCCCACGCTCCAAAGATGTACAAGTTTGTAGGCTAATTGGCTTGATAAAATTGTAAATTGTCCCCAGGAGAGTGTAAGTGTGAGGGGATCGCTGGTCAGTGCGGACTCAGTCTCGTATCTGCTTCCAGCAGGGAAACAGGCCCTTCGGCCCAACTTGTCTATGCCGACCAAGGTGCTCCATCAACATTCCAAGGGTTAACAACACCAGAATCCAACACAGGAGCTCTCAGTCGCGGGTAGAGACTGAAGTCGGGAAGCTCCAAATCGCAGAAGGTTTTCCGTCAGCCTTGACCCGGGTAGATCGCCCGGCGTGGGGGAGCTGAGATTACCCCCCGATGCAGGAGCTTGATCGCCCCACATGAGGGTCCGACCACCGCCACGGAGTCAAGATCGCCCCGTCAACGGAAGGCTCGAGGCCCCCGACCGCGGGAGAACAAAGGGAAGAGAAGAGATTGAACTTTTTCTCGCCTTCTATCACAGTGAGGAATGTGAAGGAGGCACTGTGGAGGATGTTCATGTTAAAATGTATTTTGTGTGTTCTGTTGCTTTTTATTGGTCTGACTGTATGGCAAATGAAATTCCTCGTATGTTGCAAAACCTACTTGGCTAATAAAGTATGATTATGATTATGACTATGAGCTTTGAGCAGGAACATTGTTTGCATTCTATGTAAAAGTTGACTTCATAGACTGGAATCTATATTCAAATCATCTTCATAATACAATATAAAAAGGTTTGAGCTCAGGGCTCAGACAGCAGATCCAGCTGGAGGTGTGGAGTGACTGGGAGCATCCAACAGTGACCAGAACGCAGCCCAAGATGCTAAGACTCTGTTTAACTCTCTCTGTCCTCCTGGGGCTGCAGGTTGCAGGAACAGGAGCAAATAAAGTTGTGGAGGAAGCATGCAAGAGCATGATGTGTTACCCACTCACGGGAATCGTTGATTATGGTGTAAGTATTGTTGGAAATCTATTGTCTGTGGTGGTGTTATAGAGTCATAGAGTCACACAGTGTGTAAACAGGCCATTCAGCCCAAAGTGCCCACACCGGCCTCCATGCCCCATCTCCACTAGTCCCATCTGCCTGCATTTGGCCCATATCCCTCTAAACCTGTCCTATCCATGTATCAAGAGTCTCTGTGCTTCCACTCGATCGATTCCTCTCATGATTTTACACACCTCTACTAGATTGCCCCTCATCCTATAACTTTGTAATCGTTTATTGACCACAGTGAGATAGAGTGAAACAGGGAGAAGTGAACAAGGGGGAACTGATCTTTCATTTAAAGCCGGTCCTTCAGGAAATGGATTCAGGAGACGAGTGCTCACACAAAGAGCAGGTCAATGTGTTGCAGGACACACTAGGTGTCAGCTCAGTAATGGCAGCACAGTCTGGGTGAAGCTCAGTCCCTCTGCTCCCACAGTGGAATTCCCAGTCTGCTTCGAGTATTTCCAGGGAGATGGTCAGAAATGCTGGAGTTTATCCCAGAGAGGGTGGAAGTGTATCCAGATGGCACAATGGTATTGCCTGCAGTTCTGGTCGCCACATGACAGGCAGGAACTGGAGGCTTTGGGGAGGATGCAGAAGAGGTTTGCCAGAACGATGCCTGGATTAGTGGGTATTAGCTATAAGGAGAGTGTGGACACAGCCCAGACCATCACGCAAACCAACCTCCCTTGCATTGACTCGGTCTACACTTCACGCTGCCTCGGCAAGGCCACCAGCATAATCAAGGAACACTCGCACCCCTTCTCCCCTCTCTCCCTTCCTGCCAGGGAACCTTCTGCTTATTGCAAAGTTTAAACACAACCACAAAACAAAATTATTCCATTGGCAGCAAGTCCTGTAAATTCACCACATTCTCTCAGTAGATCAGTCCAGTCAGAACATGGAGACTGTGGACTGATCAAACTCCCACATCACGGCTCCCAACACAGACGCTGCCCCTGAACTTCACCACTGGTCCTTTGTCTCCTCTGTTTCCTTTCACCACTCTAGACTTATGAAGAACAGTCTCTCCCAGAAGTGCAGTGGCTTGCTACGTTTATTAATGGAACAGATTTCAAGACTGCAACTGAGGTGGCCCTAAGCAAGTTTTATGAATATGCACAGTCGAGTAACGCTGCAGGTACGTTAGATGTTTGTTCAATGTTACAGCACAGAACGTATCTTCCTGGGGGGCGGTGAGAAGATCCTCTTGTGACTGAGGCGGGGGCTCAGTGGGAGGGAACTCCACTGTGGGGAACACTGGGCAAAGGCACAATCACACAGTTTCACCGTGTGTCCAGAATCTGATGTGTGTCTGTGTGCGTGTGTCTGTAACTGTGTACGTTTGTCTATGTATATGTGTGTTTGGCTGTATCTGTGTATGTTTGTCTATGTATATGTTGGTGTGTGTCAGTATCTGTGCGTTGCTGTGTGCACATGAGAGGGAGTGTGTCACAAAGTTGAAATTAAAACTGTATTGATTTGAGGAGACAATGAAGAGGCACTGAGAGATCAGGAGAGGAAACGTCTCAGGTCGGTGCACTGGGTGTGGGGGACATGGTTGGTGATTTTTGTTTGATGAGGAGGGATGGGGATTTTCCAACACCCAGGACCATTCGCTGTGTCCCCACCTGTAACAAAACCAGAGAATGCTGGAAATATTCAGCAGGTCAGGCAGTGGCTGTGGAGAGGGACAGAGTTAATGTTTCAGCTCAGTGACGTTATGTCAAAGCTCCACTTATGACCTTTCCCATCCTCAACGTTCTCCTCTTACACTATGTAACCAAAAATTGTTCTCTCTCCACAGATACATTCGTTCCCATCTCTTTCCCTTTGGCAGTTTTCGTCCCATATGCAAACGGCGCTATAAAGCAGGAATATGCATTTTTTATCTACCTGCCTCTTGAAGTCCAAAGTCCACCTAATCCCAAAGACCCATCAGTTGGCGTCTTCGAACGTGTGCCGCAGAAAGCTTACGTCAGGTGAGATTGTTGGTGTTTATCGTGTTGACACATTTCCACATGGTCTTCCTGACAACACTACACTCGGTAGTGGGGCAGTGGGGGTAGTGGGGGGGCGAGGAGCGAGGGGTGGGGGGGACATGGACCATTGCGATTTGCTGTTGAAGACCACTGGAGTAAGTACGTCTTCAATGAAATTAGGTATGTGCAGTTTTAAATGAAACTCTTTCTTCAAAACGAAGTCGTATATTTTGTGGAAGGAAAAAAGCAAAATAGAGCAAACAAAACAAAACCATGTTTTCTTTGTTGTAAAAAGTATTTCTGTTCAATAACCTTTCTATAAATACCAGCATATACTCATGATAGGTCTGACATTGTACATGAAGTCCAAGAACTACAGACTGTTGGAAATAATAGTCGTTTTTCACACGTGAATGTAGTGCCACGCGTACGCGCATTTGGCGTGCATACGTTTTTGCTGAAAAGCTGCATTACGTGCCATATTATGAATTTTGATGTAAAATTCGGAATTTTGGACATTAAAATTCTGAATTTGTAAAATTAAATGTTGGGAGGTCTGGGAAGGGGTGCAGGAGGGAGGGGCATAAGGGGGGTTGAGGGGGGGCAGGGAGGTGGGGAGGAGGGGGGTTGAGGGTGTTGGAATGCGGGGGAGGGGAAGAGGGGAAGAAAGGGAGGGGGTTAGTGGAGGGAGGGGGTTAGTGGAGGGAGGGGGTTAGTGGAGGGAGGGGGTTAGTGGAGGGAGGGGGTTAGTGGAGGGAGGGGGTTAGTGGAGGGAGGGGGTTAGTGGAGGGAGGGGGTTAGTGGAGGGAGGGGGTTAGTGGAGGGAGGGGGTTAGTGGAGGGAGGGGGTTAGTGGAGGGAGGGGGTTAGTGGAGCGAGGGGGTTAGTGGAGGGAGGGGGTTAGTGGAGGGAGGGGGTTAGTGGAGGGAGGGGGTTAGTGGAGGGAGGGGGTTAGTGGAGGGAGGGGGTTAGTGGAGGGAGGGGGTTAGTGGAGGGAGGGGGGAGTGCAGGGGGAGGGGGGAGTGCAGGGGGAGGGGAGGGGGCATGTGGGAGGGGAGGGTGCTGCACCAATGCAGGAGAGGTTTGGGCCCAACGGGTCCACTTGGTCTAGTTCCTACTAAAGCCCCTTTCCAGCCAGTCTTTGCCAGCTTTTCCCTCATGCCTCGGTTGGCCCCTTTGCTCTGCTGCAATACCGACACATCCGGTTTCACCTTCTCCTTTTCATATTCCAGGTTAAATCTTATCATATTGTGGTCTCTACCTCCTAGTGGTTCCTTTACCTCAAGTTCTATTGTAAAATCGGGTTCATTACTCGTGTGAGTGTTGGAGTTGCACAGTCTGAGGCGGTGAGAATGAGGGGGGAGGATGAGAAGGACTGAGGGGGGGAGAGTGAGTTCAGACCATCTGCTTTTCACTGTCTCTGCCTCTCACTGTGTGGGGACCACACCAAGGACCCGCCCCACCCCGGCCACTCCCTCTTCTCCCCTCTCCCATCTGGCAAGGGGTACAGAAGTGTGAAAACGCACACCTCCAGATTCAGGGACAGTTTCTTCCCAGCTGTTATCAGGCAACTGAACCATCCTCTCACCAACTAGAGAGCGGTCCTGACCTCCCATCTACCTCATTGGAGACCCTTGAACAATCCTTAATCAGACTTTATCGGACTTTATCTTGCACTAGATATTATTCCTATTATCCTGTATTTGTACACTGTGGACGGCTTGATTGGAATCACATTTAGTCTTTTCTTTGACTGGATAGCAGGCAACAAAAAAATGCTTTTCACTGTACCTCAGCACACGTGACAATAAACTAAACTAAACTAAAATAGATGGACTGATGACACCAGCTTGCTGCCAACCTCAGCAATTGGGACAGGATTGTATTGTTAATTTAACCGTGAAGCTATTCGATATTAATTCCAAATTGTTCACAGGACATATCAGGAGATAACTAAAGACTATGAACGTCTCGCCATTGAATTCAAGAACGATTTGGAAAAAGACCAGCGTTTCTTTTATGAACACGAGGTTTACATTACATGGTTCAACTTACGTGGACTTTTCCAGATTGCGTTCGTGGAAAAATGAAAGGGAACTTTTCTCCCCCATGTTCCGTTCCATTTTCAGATTCCAAACAGTGAGATGTGCTAAACTCTATCCTTAACTTTAACGAAGCTCTCCCACCCACTACAACAACATCATGTATTTCTGCAGAAACAAGGGACTGCAGATGCCAGTTTACCAAAAAACACACAAAGTGCTGGAGTAACTCAGCACGTCAGGCAGCAACTCTGGAGAACATGGATGGTCTGAAGAAGGGTCCCGACCAGAAACATCACCTGTCCATGTTCTCCAGAGATGCTGCGTGACCTGCTGAATTATCCAGCGCTTTGTGTGTTTCTGTGACATCTTAAAGGAGCAAAACCACCTCTGGTTGATTTGCACACATTGGATGAACTCTGGTATCTGTTCCAAGTCTCCACACTGCACTGTTGTACACGGGTGGGGGCCTCCTCTGGGCAACAGGATGAATCACTATGGGAATTTCCCTATCCTCTAATCTTGCTTCAAACAATTTGTGCTCAGGCTGAGAATGAGATGGTTGTGAGGACAGGCACTGTAACAGGACATGCTCTCTTCACACTGGGATGGAGTCGCTGTGTGTTTATCCCAGTGTTACTGAGCAGAACAGTGAAAGATGATGTGAAAAGAGCTGGTTGAAAACGGGAAGAGCTGTGACCACAGAGCACTGGGGTTGTGGGGGTGGAATCATGGAGGGATCTAATCCGGGAATGTGGACCTGACTCAGAGCTGGTTCCAGACCAGAACACTAAATAAGGGAATGCCCACACTTCAAGGAGGCAGTGTGTTTATGGTTTGCAAAATATTTCACCATTTCAACATTTCTATTCAGTGTCCTGTCCTCTGCAATGTGGAGAGTGTAATCCCTGGGTGCTGTAGGGAAAGCAACTCATTGACTGGAGGAGCTACTAGTGGGCCATTGCTCCTGTTGACACCAGTCCATTCTCAGCTGCTCTTGCGGCATTAATAAGCCATTGTCTTTAGATTCTTTGCGTGTGCTTTGTTTTCCAAACTGCTGGGAATGTATTCTCACTGTGAAATAAAGAGGGTGATGCATGACAACACTGGGTCTCCGTGTCGATTCTTACTCAGAAACAGAGCTGGTCACTGATCACATCTCCAGTCCCACAGTGACTCCTTGGCTCAGCACACAGTTGGGGAGACACGTGAGATGTTGCCCTTCACTGAAGGAGGACAAAACCGACCTGCTCCAGTTGTGCACAACTCTGTTGACACCACTATTCCTTGGACTCCAGTCATAGGAAAATAAGTCTGCCTCAAAATCACATCTCCTAATTTTAGTCTGCAGTTAATTAAACAGTACAGTTAATGAAAGAGTATAGATTTAGGAGCCAAGAAACTGCAGATGCTGGTTTATTTAAAAAAAGACAAAAAGTGCTGGAGTAATCAGCGGGTCAGGCAGCATTTCTGGAGAACGTGGATCGGTGACATTTCGGGTCAGGATGATTTTTCAGGCTGATTGGGTGGGAGGGGGGGAAAGCTGGAAGAGAGGAGGGGCAGGTACTGGATGAACACAGGTGAGGGGGGATTTAGAAAATAGACAATAGGTGCGGGAGGAGGCTATTCGGCCATTTGAGCTAGCACCACCATTCACCGTGATCATGGCTGATCTTCCACAATCAGTACCCCGTTCCTGCCTTCCCCCATATCCCTTGACTCCGCTATCATTAAGAGCTCTATCTAAAGCTCTATTGAAAGCATCCAGAGAATGGGCCTCCACTGCCTTCTGAGGCAGAGAGTTCCACGGCTCCACAACACTCTGCGTGAAAATGCTTTTCCTCATCTCCATTCTAAATGGCCTACCCATTATTTTTAAACTGTGGCCCCTGGCTCGGGTCTCCCCCAACATCGGGAGCATGTTTCCTACCTCTAGTGTCCAATCCCTTAATAATCTTATATGTTTCAATAAGATCCCCTCTCATCCTTCTAAATTCCAGTGTATGGAAGCCTAGTCCCTCCAGTCTTTCAACATATGACAGTCCCGCCATTCCGGGAAATAACCTCGTTAACATACGCTGCACTCCCTCAATAGTAAGAATGTCCTTCCTCAAATTTGGAGACCAAAACTGCACACAATACTCCAGGTGTGGTCTCACTAGGGACCTGCACAACTGCAGAAGGACCTCTTTGCTCCTCTACTCAACTCCTCTTGTCATGAAGGCCAACAGTCCAAGGGCTTTCTTCATGCCTGCTGTACCTGCATGCTTCCTTTCAGTGACTGATGAACTAGGACACCCAGATCTCGTTGAACTTCCCCTTTTTCTAACTTGACACCATTCAGATAATAATCTGCCCTCCTGTTCTTACGACCAAACTGGAAAACCTCACATTTATCCACATTAAACTGCATCTACCATGCATCTGCCCACTCACACAACCTGTCCAAGTCACCCTGCATCCTCATAGCATCCTCCTCACACTTCACACTGCCACCCAGCTTTGTGTCATCTGCAAATTTGCAAATGTTATTTTTAATCCCCTCATCTAAGTCATTAATGTATATTGTAAATAGATGTGGTCCCAGCACCAAGACTTGCGGTACCCCACTTGTCACTGCCTGCCATTTTGAAAGAGACCCATTTATCCCCACTCTTTGCTTTCTGTCTGCCAACCAATTTTCTATCCATGTCAGTACCCTACCCCCAATACCATGTGCTCTAATTTTACCACTCATCTCCTATGTGGGACCTTATCGAAGGCTTTCTGAAAGTCCAGATACAGTACATCCACTGTCTCTCCCATGTCCATTTTCCTAGTTACATCCTCAAAAAATTTCAGAAGATTAGTCAAGCAAGATTTCCCCTTCGTAAATCCATGCTGACTCGGAACGATCCTGTTACTGCTATCCAAATATTCCGCAATTTCATCTTTTATAGTTGCCTCCAGCATCTTCTCCACCACCAATGTCAGGCTAACTGGTCTATAATTTCCTGTTTTCACTCTCCCTCCTTTCTTAAAAAGTGGGATAACAATAGCTACCCACCAATCCACAGGAACTGTTCCTGAATCTATAGAACATTGGAAAATGTTCACCAATGCGTCCACAATTTCTAGAGCCACCTCCTTAAGTACCCTGGGATACAGACCATCAGGCCCCAGGGATTTAACAACCAATCAGTCCCATTAGTCTACCCAACACCATTTCCAGCCTAATGTGAATTTCCTTCAGTTCCTCCGTCACCCTAGGATCTCTGGCCACGAGAATATTTGGGAGATTGTTTAGGTCTTCCTTAGTGAAGACAGATCCAAAGTACGTGTTCAACTGGTCTGCTATTTCCTTGTTTCCCATAATAAATTCACATGCTTCTGTCTTCAAGGGAGCCACATTTGTCACAACTATTTTTTTCCTCTACATGTACCTAAAGAAGCTTTTACTATCCTCCTTTATATTCTTGGCTAGCTTACCTTCGTACCTCATCTTTTCTCCCCGTATTGCCTTTTTAGTTATCTTCTGATGCTCTTTAAAAGAGTCCCGATCCTCTGGCTTCCCGCTCATCTTTGCTATGTTATACTTCTTCTCTTTTATTTTTATACTGTCCTTGACTTCCCTTGTCAGTCACAGTCTCCTCTTACTCTCCTTAGAATCTTTCTTCCTCTTTGGAATGAACTGATCCTGCACCTTCTGTATTATTCCCAGAAATACCTGCCATTGCTGTTCTACCGTCTTCCCTGCTAGGGTCTCTTTCCAGTCAACTCTGGCCAGCTCCCCCTTCATGCCTCCATGGTCCCCTTTGTTCAACTGTAGTGCTGACACTTCTGATTTTCCCTTCTCTCTCTCAAATTGCAGATTAAAACTTATCATATTATGATCACTACCTCCTAATGGCTCTTTTACCTTGACTTCCCTTATCAAATCCAGTTAATTGCACAACACTAAATCCAGAATTGGCTTCTCCCTGGAAGGCTCGAATAATCCATCTCGGAGGCACTCCACAAACTCCCTTTCTTGGGGCGCAGTACCAACCTGATTTTCCCAGTCTAACTGCATGTTGAAATCACGCATAACCACCATAGCATTACATTTGCGACATGCCAATTTTAACACTTGATTCAACTTGCACCCCATGTTGAGACTTCTGTTTGGGAGCCTGTAGATAACTCCCATTATGGTCTTTTTACCCTTACAATTCCTCAGTTCTGTCCACACTGATTCTACATCTCCTGATTCTATGTCACCCCTTGCAAGGGATTGAATATCATTCCTTACCAACAGAGCGACCCCACCCACTCTGCCCACCTGTCTGTCTTTTCGATAGGATGTATACCTCTGAATATTCAGTTCCCAGCCCTGGTCCTCTTGTAGCCATGTCTCTGTAATTCCCACATCATACTTGCCAATATCTAACTGAGCCTCAAGCACATCCACTTTTTTTTATCCTTTGCGCATTCAAATACAACACTAACTTCAGTATTAACCTCCCCTCTCACACTGGTCACCATTGGCCCTGACCTTACTCTCTTATCCCTTCTCGAACTTTCCTTCCCATTAATTCGGGAGTCTTTTACAACTTTTCCTGTATTCACTTCCCCTTTAACTCCATCTTTATATTCCCAATTTACCATCCCCTCCCCCCACTATTTAGTGTAAACCCACACGTGTAGCACTAGCAAACCTGCCTGCCAGAACGTTGGTCCCTCTGCTGTTAAGGTGTAACCCGTCCCTTTTGTACAGGTCACCCCTACCCCAGAAGAGGTCCCAATGGACTATAAATCTAAAACACTGCTCCCTGCACCACCCCCTCAGCCATACATTCATATCCCCGATCTTCCTGTTCCTGCCCTCACCTGCACGAGGTACAGGAAGCAATCCAGAGATAACTACCCTCGAAGTCCTACTTCTCAGTCTTCCTAACTCTTTATACTCACGTTGCAGAACCTCCTTCCTCTTCCTCCCTACGTCATTCGTGCCCACGTGCACAACTACTTCCGGCTGTTCACCTTCCCTCTCGAGGATGTTCTGAAGTCAGTCCGTGACATCTTGAACCCTGGCACCAGGGAGGCAACAGACCATCCTCGAGTCTCGCCTGCCACCACATAATCTCCTGTCCACACCTCGGACATTGGAGTCATCCACCACTATGGCTCTGCCTGACGTCGGCCTACCCGGTCGAGTCTCATCGTTGGTATTGGAGCCACCGACCTGTCTGCCGCTCGGACTGGAAGCATCTTCTGCCACGACAGCTCCCAAGAGGGTGTACCTGATTTCATTCGGCACAGCCACCGGGGTCTCCTACACTCCATTGTACCGCCCTTTCGCACGGTCACCCACCTTTGCTCTTCCTGAATCCTTGGAGTGACATCCTCACTGTAGGTCCTGTCCAGGAAACACTCGTTTTCCCAGATGGCCCTGAGGTGAACCAGCTGCTTCTCCAGTTCCCCAACACGTTCATTCAGGAGCTGCATCTGGACACAATTCCTGCAGGTGTAGTTCCCAGGATCTCCAGCAGTGTCCCTGCCTTCCCACATCCTGCAGGAAACACACTGCACCAACATGCCTGCCATTACTTCAGTGACAAAAATCAAACAAGTGTAGCCTGCTTATCAAAGACTCACACTTCACCTCCCAAGGGCGCTCCACTAATGCTGCACTTATTATAATCTGCTACCTCATCAACTACTTTAGGGCTGATTAGTAAATTGATTAGTAAATTAGCTGAACCTGGGTCTTGGCGCTCTATTTAAATTGCCTTTACCTGTGAGTCATCTTCTTTTGTCACAAACTTTCCAGCCAATGAACTATTTTCTCCATTTTCAAACTTCCTGCTTCTCCGAGCTCTACGCAAGTACAGCACGAGAACCTGGGTCTGGGCGCTCTTTTTAAACTGAGAGGCAGATGGTTGGAACAAAGGCCAGTGATGAGAGAAATACAGAAGGCATGAGACAAAAGGATTGAAGAGTTTAGAACTGTGAAGCCAGAGGATGTGATGGAGGGGGAGGGGAGAAATAGGCGTGAGACCAGCTGGGGCACAGCAGGGGGAGGGGGAGGGAAGAAAGGGGAGGGGGATGGGGAAATCTGAGGAGAAAAGGAATAGGTGACGTTTCCGGTCGAGACCCTTCTTTAGACCCAGTTTACACCAGCATCTGCAGTTCCTTCCCACACACAGAGGTTGCCTAACATTGGAGAATTCAATGTTCACCCCATTGGGTTGCAAGCTGCCCAGGAGTGCAGAGGCAATTTGTGAGGATGTTGTCAGTACTTGAGGGGCTGAGCTACAGGGAGAGGTTGGGAGGCTAGGACTTTATTCCTTGGTGCGCAGGAGGATGATCTTATAGAGGTGTATAAAATCATGAGGGGTCAAACATGGAACATAGAATATGGAATAGTACATCACACTGTTTGTTCCAAGACCAACTCTCACCTGCATGTACCTAACCCAGATCGACACCTAGTCCTTAAGTAGGGTTCCAACCCCAAACATCACCTATTCCTTTTCTCCAGTGATGCTGCCTGGCCGGCTGAGTTACTCCAGCATTTTGTGTCCATCTCCGGCATAAATCGGCACCTGTAGATCCTTTCGACACATAATCTATATCCCTGCATTCCCTGCATATCCATGTGCCAATCCATGATCCAGGCAGTTATCATCCTCTGTGTAAAAGAACTGCACATCTCAGAGAGTCAAAGACTCATAGAGTGTGGAAATAGGCACTTCAGCCCAGCTTGCCCACGCCGACCAACATGCCCCATCTAAACTAGTCGCTCAACCTCCTCTGTTCCAAGGAATAATATCATCCATTCCTCAACTTCTCCCTCTTCCACAGGCTCTTAGGTCCTGGCAACATCTTTCAACTTTCCCCTCCCACATTCAATCTATGTCCTCCAGTCTTTGACACTACCTGCCATGGACAGAGCCACAAAAAGCTGGAGTAATTCAGCGGGTCTGGAGAGAAGGAATGGGTGACTTTTCAGGTCGAGACCCTTCTTCAGACTGGTTAGGGATAAGGGAAACGAGAGATATAGACGGTGATGTGCAGAGATAAAGAACAATGAATGAAAGATATGGAAAAAAGTGACGATGATAAAGGAAACGGGCCACTGTTAGCTGTTTGTAGGGTGAAAACGGGAAGTTGGTGCGACTTGGGTGGGGGAGGGATGGAGAGAGAGGGAATGCCGGGGCTGCCTGAAGTGAGAGAAATCAATATTCATACCATTGGGCTGGAAGCTGCCCAAGCGAAATATGAGATGCTGTTCCTCCAATTTGCGTCCAGCCTCACTCTGACAATGGAGGAGACCGAGGACAGAAAGGTCTGTGTGGGAATGGGAAGGAGAATTAAAGTGTCCAGCAACTGGGAAAGCAGGTAGGTCCAGGCGGACTGAGCGAAGGTGTTCAGCGAAATGATCGCCCAGTCTACGTTTGGTCTCGCCGATGTATCAGAGTCCACATCTTGAACAACAGATACAGTGGATGAGGTTGGTGGAGGTGCAAGAGAACCTCTGCCAAACCAGAAAGGACTGTTGGGGTTCCTGCCTGTACCTCCTCCCTCGACTCTGTCCAGGGATGCTGACAGTCCTTTCAGGTGAGGCAGAGGTTCACTTGCACCTCCTCCAACCTCATCTACTGTATGCTTGCACATTAGTATTCTCCCCACTGATCCCACTGTCTTCCATGTCCTTCTCCTTGGTGAAAACAGATGGGAAGTTATTGTTTAGTACCTCGTCCACACTCTCTGACTCCAAGCAATACTTAAGAGTCTGAAGAAAGGTCTCGATCCGAAACATCTCCTGCTCCGTTTCTCCAGAGACGCTGCCTGTCCCACTGAGTTACTCCAGCACTTTGTGTCTATCTTTAATGTAAATCAGCATCTGCAGTTCCTTCCTGCACATTCTCACCTTTATCCTGAAGTGGTCTACCTTCTCCATGGTTAGCCTCTCGTTTTCAATGTAGGTGCAAGAACCTTTGGGATTTTCTTTAATCCGACTTGCCAGACTTCTGGCCCTTCTCACACATTTTAGTTTCTTCCTCCTTTCTTTCTATTCCTAAAAGGCCCTGTTCAATTCCATCCTCTTGAATCTTGAAGGTGCTTCCTTTTCCTTTTTGCCCCAAAGATGACTTGGATAAGGTGAAAGCACAAGAGACTTTTCCCTTGGGTGGGGGATTCAAGGAGGGCACAGATTTAAGGAGAGGGGAAAGAGTTAATAGGAACCTGAAGGGCAACTGGGACAGGTTTGGAGGGATATGGACCAAGCGCAGGCAGGTGGGACAAGTGTAGCTGGGACATGTGGGCCGGTGTGAGCAAGTTGGGCCGAGGGGCCTGTTTCCACACTGTATCACTCTATGCTCTATGACTCTAACTTTAAATCTGAATGTATGCATGATTCACTTAATTTGCACAAGGATATAATGGGAGCTGAGGGGAAACTTTTTCACAAACTAAACTAAAGCTGAAGAACAATCCTTTGACCCCTAACGTCTGTGCCAAACATAATGCCAAGACCATCTTTTATCTCACTGCACATAGTCTATATCCGTTCCCTGCATATCCATGTACCTATCCAAAGGTCTCTTAACCACCACTAACGAACCTGACTCCACCAAATCTCCAATAGCAATATAGCTGGGTGGAGAATCACAAGTTCAGAGTAACAGCAACTCAGTAAAAACGGTTCATGTCTCAACTACACAAACTTGACAACATGAAATATTTCCAAGGCGAGGCTAAAGTCTAATTTACCGAGTAATTAAGTGTAATTGAGCGTCCCAATTCCAATCCCTTTATGTGTCACTTTCATTGGGGAGATGAGAGAGGTCAGTGTGTGTGAAACTGTGTCACACTGAGGGTCAGTGTGTGTGAAACTGTGTCACTGTGAGGGTCAGTGTATGTGAAACTGGATCACTGTGAGGGTCAGTGTGTGTGAAACTGTGTCACTGTGAGGGTCAGTGTGTGCGAAACTGGATCACTGTGAGGGTCAGTGTGTGTGACAGTGTGTCACACTGAGTGTCAGTGTGTGCGAAACTACTCCAGTGCGGGTAAATGTGCACAAAACACTTTATGTGGGATCTCTCCGGTGCCCTGTACAATAGCAGTAGGACCACCTTGCTCCTTTACTCAAATTCTCTCGCAATGAAGGCAACCATGCCATTAGCTTTCTTCACTGCCTGCTGCACCTGCATGCTAACTTTCAGTGACTGATGTACAAGGACACCCAGCTCTCTTTGCACCTCCCCTTTTCCTATTCTGACACCATTCAGATAACAATCTGCCTTCCTGTTCTTGCCACCAAAGCGGATAAGCTCACATTTATCTATTCTACTGAATCTGCCCTGCATCTGCCCACTCACCCAACCTATCCAAGTCACTCTGCAGCCTCATAGCATCCTCATCGCAGCTCACACTGCCACCCAGCTTTGTGTCATCCTCAAACATGGAGATGTCACATTTAATTCCCTCATCTAAATCGTTAATATATATTGTAAATAACTAGGGTCCCATCACTGAGCCTTGCGGCACCCCACTCGTCTCTGCCTGCCATTCTGTAAAGGACCTGTTTATTCCGCCACCTTATTCCTGTGGCTCACACGGCAAAGTATTTGAATTTCTGCTCTTTGCTTCATGCAAATCAATCTGTCCACGTCTGCTCTAAAGTGGAGAAGATGAAAAACAAATGGCATCAGTAGAAAGATCAGGAGATGATGCAAATCTCCAGTTGCAAAACAGCTGGGTGGAGAATCACAAGTTCAGAGTAACAGCAACTCAGTAAAAACTGTTAATGTCTCAACTACACAAACTTGACAACATTAAATATTTCCGAGGCGAGGCCAAAGTCTAATTTACCGAGTAATTACGTTTAATTGAGAGTTCCAATTCCAATCCCTTTATGTGTCACTTTCATTGGGGAGATGAGAGAGGTCAGTGTGTGTGAAACTGTGTCACACTGAGGGTCAGTGTGTGTGAAACTGTGTCACACTGAGGGTCAGTGTGTGTGAAACTGTGTCATACTGAGGGTCAGTGTGTGTGAAACTGGATCACTGTGAGGGTCAGTGTGTGTGAAACTGTGTCACACTGAGGGTCAGTGTGTGTGAAACTACTCCAGTGCGGGTCAGTTTTTGTGTAGGTGGACACAAAATGTTGGAGTAACTCAGCGGGTCAGGCTGCATTTCGGGAGAGAAGGAATGGGTGATGTTTCGGGTCGAGACCCTTCTTTAGACTGATGTCAGAGGAGGGGGGAACAGAGATAGAATGTAGACGGAGACAGGAAGACTAGTGGGTGAACTGGGAAGGGGTGGGGATAGAGAGGGACAGAGGAACTATCTGAAGTTAGAGAAGTCAATGTTCATACTGCTGGGGTGTAAACTACCCAAGCGAAATACGAGGTGCTGTTCCTACAATTTGCGCTGGGCCTCACTGACAATGGAGGAGGCCCAGGACAGAAAGGTCAGATTGGGAATGGGAGCGGGAGTTAAGGTGCTGAGCCACAGGGAGATCAGGTTGGTAGAGATAGACTGAGCGGAGGTGTTTAGCGAAATGATCGCCGAGCCTGCGCTTGGTCTCGCCGATGTAGAGAAGTTGACATTTCGAACAGCGGATACAGTAGATGAGGTTGGAGGAGGTGCAGGTGAACCTTTGCCTCACCTGGAAAGACTGTTTGGGTCCTTGGATGGAGTTGAGGGGCGAGGTAAAGGGACAGGTGTTGCATCTGCTGCAGTTGCATGTGAAAGTACCTGGGGTGGGGGTGGTGTGGGTGGAAAGGGACGAGCGGACCAGGGAGTTACGGAGGGAACGGTCTCTGCGGAACGCAGAAAGGGCTGGAGGTGGGAAGATGTGGCCAGTAGTGGGATACCGTTGGAGGTGGCATTAGCAAATATGCAGATGACACAAAGCTGGGTGGTAGTGTGAACTGTGAGGAAGATGCTCTGAGGTTGCAGGGTGACTTGGACAGGTTGTGTGAGTGGGCAAATGCATGGCAGCTACAGTTTAATGTGGATAAAAGAATAGGAAGGCAGATTATTATCTGAATGGTGTCAAGTTAGGGAAAGGGGACGTATAACAAGATCTGGGTGTCCTAGTGCATCAGTCACTGAAAGGAAGCATGCATGTACAGCAGGCAGTGAAGAAAGCCAATAGAATGTTGGCCTTCATAACAAGAGGAGTTGAGTATAGGAGTAAAGAGATCCTTCTGCAGTTGTACAGGACCCTAGTGAGACCACACCTGGAGTACTGTATGTAGTTTTGGTCTCCAAATTTGAGGAAAGATATTCTTGCTATTGAGGGCGTGCAGCGTAGGTTCACGAGGTTAATTCCCGGAATGGTGGGACTGTCGTATTTTGAAAGACTGGAGCGACTTGGCTTGTATACACTGGAATTTAGAAGGATGAGAGGGGATCTTATTTGAAACATAAATTATAAGATTATGGAGGGATTGGACACGTTAGAGGCAGTAAACATGTTCCCAATGTTGGGGGAGTCCAGAACCAGGGGCCACAGTTTAAGAATAAAGGGCAGGCCATATAGAACGGAGATGAGAAAATACTTTTTCATTCAGAGTTGTAAATCTGTGGAATTCTCTGCCTCACAAGGCAGTGGAGGCCAATTCTCTGGATGCTTTCAAGAGAGAGCTAGATAGAGCTCTTAAAGATGGTGGAGTCAGGGGGTATGGGGAGAAGGCAGGAACGGGGTACTGAATGAGAATGATCAGCCATGATCACATTAAATGGCGGTGCTGTTTCGAAGGGCCCGATGGCCTACTCCTGCACCTATTGTCTATTGTGGTGGAAATGTTGGAGGATAATTTGTTGTATGCGATGGTTGATGGGGTGGAAGGTGAGGACAAGGGGGACTCTGTCCTTGTTAAGAATGGGGGGAGGGGGAGCAAGAGCAGAGCTGCGGGATATTGAGGAGACCCTAGTGAGAGCCTCATCTATAATGGGAGAGGGGAACCCCCATTTCCTAAAGAATGAGGACCCCTCCGATGCCGTGGTATGGAACACTTCATCCTGGGCGCAGATGCGGCGTAGACGGAGGAATTGGGAGTAGGGGATAGAGTTTTTACAGGAAACAGGGTGGGAAGAAGTGTAGTCAAGATAGCTGTGGGAGTCAGTGGGTTTGTAGTAGATGTCGGTCACTGGTCTGTCTCCTGTGATGGAGATGGTGAGATCCAGAAACGGTAGGGAGATGTCGGAGATGGTCCAAGTATATTTAAGAGCCGGACCGAGGCCAGACGACAACTATCAGACACCTCTTCCTACCTATCCCTGGACCATGACCCCACCGACCAACACCAGACCTTTATCAGCAGCACCATCACGGAACTCATCACCTCCGACGATCTACCCCCCAGTGCCTCCAATCTCATAGTTCCCCAGCCCCGCACGGCCCGATTCTACCTCCTACCCAAAATCCACAAACACAACTGTCCCGGCAGACCCATTGTCTCTCCCTGCTCATGCCCCACCGAACTTATCTCTACCTACCTCGACTCCATCCTATCCCCCCTGGTTAAATCCCTCCCCACCTACGTCCAAGACACCTCACACGCTCTCCATCTCCTCGATAACTTCCGGTTCCCAGGCCCCCACTCCCTCATCTTCACCATGGATGTCCAGTCACTCTACACTTCCATCCCCCACAAGGATGGTCTCGAAGCCCTCCGTTTCTTCCTCGACCGTAGAACCAGCCAATCCCCATCGACCAACACTCTCCTCCGCCTAGCAGAGCTGGTTCTTACCCTCAACAACTTCTCCTTTGACTCCTCCCACTTCCTCCAAACCAGAGGTGTAGCTATGGGCATTCGCATGGGCCCTAGCTACGCCTGCCTCTTTGTCGGGTACGTCGAACAATCCCTGTTCCAGACGTACACTGGCCCCATCCCCGAACTCTACCTCCGCTACATCGATGACTGCATTGGTGCTACCTCTTGCACCCATGCAGAACTCACTGACTTCATACACTTCACCTCCAATTTCCATCCTGCCCTTAAATACACCTGGACTATCTCCAACATCTCCCTCCCGTTTCTGGACCTCACCATCTCCATCACAGGAGACAGACTAGTGACGGACATTTACTATAAACCCACTGACTCGCACAGCTATCTGGACTACACTTCTTCCCACCCGGTCCCCTGCAAAAAGTCTATCCCCTACTCCCAATTCCTCCGTCTACACCGCATCTGCGCCCGGGATGAGGTGTTTCACACTAGGGCTTCCCAGATGTCCTCGTTCTTCAGGAAACAGGGCTACCCCTCCTCCATTATAGATGAAGCTCTCACTAGGGTCTCCTCTACGTCCTGCAGCTCCACTCTTGCTCCCCCTCCCCCAACTCGCAACAAGGACAGAATCCCCCTCGTCCTCACCTTCCACCCCACCAGCCAGCGGATCCAACATATCATCCACCAACATTTCCGTCACCTACAACGGGACCCCACCACTGGCCATATCTTCCCATCCCCTCCCTTCTCTGCGTTCTGCAGAGACCGTTCCCTCCGTAACTCCCTGGTCCACTCGTCCCTTCCTACCCAAACCACCCCAACCACAGGCACTTTCCCCTGCAACCGCACGAGATGCAACACCTGTCCCTTTACCTCCCCCCTCAACTCCATCCAAGGATCCAAACAGTCTTTCCAGGTGAGACAAAGGTTCACCTGCACCTCCTCCAACCTCATCTATTGCATCCGCTGCTCTAGATGTCAACTCATTTACATCGGCGAAATCAAGCGCAGGCTCGGCGATCGCTTCGCTGAACACCTGCGCTCGGTCCGCATTAACAAAACTGATCTCCCGGTGGCCGAGCACTTCAACTCCCCCTCCCATTCCCAGTCTGACCTTTCTGTCATGGGCCTCCTCCAGTGCCATAGTGAGGCCCACCGGAAATTGGAGGAACAGCACCTCATATTTCGCCTGGGCAGTTTGCAGCCCAGTGGTATGAACGTCGACTTCTCCAACTTTAGATAGTCCCTCTGTCCCTCCCTTCCCCTCCCTTCCCCTCCCCCTTCCCAGATCTCCCTCTATCTTCCTGTCTCCACCTATATCCTTCCTTTGTCCCGCCCCCCTGACATCAGTCTGAAGAAGGGTCTCGACCCGAAACGTCACCCATTCCTTCTCTCCCGAGATGCTGCCTGACCTGCTGAGTTACTCCAGCATTTTGTGAATAAATCGATTTGTACCAGCATCTGCAGTTATTTTCTTATAATATTTAAGAGCTGGATGGAAATTAGTGGTGAAATTGACGGTCAGTGAGTTCTCCATGGGTACAAGAGGTAGCACCAATTCAGTCGTCAATGTAGCGGAGGTAGAGTTCGGGGATGGGGCCAGTGTACGCCTGGAACAGGGATTGTTCGATGAACCCGACAAAGAGGCAGGCATAGCTAGGGCCCATGTGGTTGCCCATAGCTATGCCTTGGATTTTGAGGAAGTGGGAGAAGTCAAAGGAGAAGTTGATGAGTGTAAGAACCAGTTCTGCTAGGCAGAGGTGTGTTAGTAGATGGAGATTGGCTGGTTCTGCGGTCGAGGAAGAAACGGAGGGCTTTAAGACTCTCTGGGTGGGATATGGAAGTGTAGAGTGACCGGACATCCATGGTAAAGATGAGGGAGTGGGGGCCTGAAAAACCGGAAGTTATTGAGGAGACGGAGAGCATGTGAGGTGTCTTGGACATAGGTGGGGATTGATCAGACATGGGGGGATAGGATGGAGTCGAGATAGGTGGAAATTAATTTGGTGGGACATGAACAGGCAGAAACAATGGGTCTGCCAGGACAGTTCTATTTGTGGATTTTGGGGAGAAGGTAAAATCGGGCCGTGCGGGGCTGGGGAACGATCAGGTTGTGGGCTTTAGAGGGCAGAGAGCCGGAAGAGATGAGAACAATGATAGTGTTGGTGATAAAGGCCTGGTGCTCGTCGGTGGGGTCATGGTCCAAGGATAAGTACAAGGAGGTGTATGATATTTGTCGTCTGGCCTCGGCCTGGTAGAGGTCAGCACGCCAGACTACCACAGCACCTCCCTTGTCAGCGGGTTTGATGACTAAGTCGGGGTTGTAGCGACCATAGGGATTTGTCCTGAGAGTCGAACCCTCGGATTGGCCAGCAAGGTCACGTGGTGGTTTTGGCGCCCAAAACCAGTCAGTGGGAAGAGAACTTCGATGTGAATAGTCTGAGTTAATGGTCGTCTGTAATCTCAGTTGTTATCCTTTGTAATTGAATATTGCTACCGCAATAAACTTCTTTAACAAAGTACAAGCTTTCAGACTCGCCATAGGGTTGCTGCAGAGTGAGTGGAGGGCTGTACGTTCAGGAGGGGAGAGGTTAGAGTGAGTCAGGGGAGTGAATTTGAGGCGGCTAATGTCACGCCGGCAGTTGGAGATGAAAAGTTCTAGTGAGGGTAGTTGGCCAACCGGGGGATCCAAGAGGATTGAGACGGAAGAAGGCGTCATCATTCTGAATGGGCCACATGGGTGATAATTCCTATTTCTTCAAGATGGCAGAGTTCCTTGTCGACGGCGTCCATCCGACTGAACGGAAATGGTCTTGGTTTGAAGAACGTAGGGCCGGCATCGTCTTTGAGTCTGAGCCGTGCCTTCATCTTTGTGCAATGCCCGAGTCCAGGTGTGAAAACAGCCGGAAACTGGTCAAGAACCTTCTGTTCTCGCCCTTCTGACCACGTTGCAGTCCATGGTAGATGACAATGCCATAGTTAGCATTCATGTCAAGCTTGAAAGCACGGATCCAGTCGATGGCGCACAGGGATGTACCCTCTTTGCCAACGGCGATCAGCGGCAACATCTGTGTCACACCGTTACAGGAAACGGCGACAGTGCATTTGCCTTTCGTGGGAATGGCCTGTCGTCCGTATCCAAAAAGGCGAATGTTGGCCGGTTTCAGTTTCGGCGATCCGATCCTCTCCCAGATGTCCTGACCCACTAGCGCCACAGCCGCACCAGTGCCCACCTGGAACTGTAGATCAACGTTCGAGACCCGCAGCGAAATCCTCGGCTTGTCGGTGATCGTGGACACACCGAGCACTTCAATAGAAATGGTCTCCGTCATTTGGTCGACTGTGTTTTGCGCTTTCTTGACCTTTCTCCGCTTTCCTACGGATTGACACACTGCCTGGAGATTACCATTTTGGTTACAGGCGTAACAAACGGACTCGATATACGGGCACTCACGGTGATGATGAGCAGTCGAGCAGCACCGGTAGCAGGGTTTCGATCCTCCCCCCACAGGGGAACGCTCTTCTGAAACTGTCCCTTCTTCTCCGGATTTGTTCTGGGTCGATCAAACGGTTTCTGGCGTTGCGGACAAGTCTGACGAACTGTATGCATCTCTTGAGGGAGCTTCGATGGTGTATCGCCGGCCATTTTGTGCAGTTCTTTACTTAACAGCGCGGCCATCTTAGCACACTGCAGCACATTCTTCAATGAGGCGTCCGATTCCTTGAGAATTGCCTGCTGGATGAACGTGTGCCTGCAGCCCATGACGTCTATCCCGCAACGCATTGCCTTGGCACTTTTCACAGCATTGAGCTTTAAAATCACATGCCTTTGCCTTGGTGTGAAGTTCGGCAAGAAATTCGGTGATAGATTGCCCTTCCTGTTGCACCATCCGGTAGAAATCAAGGCGAGCTGCGAGGAAATTATGACTTTCGTAATGCAGCTGCAGAGCCGTTGTGATTTCAGCATATGAAACTTCAGTTACTTCTTCTGTAAGCAAATTTTGAAGTAGTGCAAAAGTTTCTGGTGACATTGATGAACACAAGACAGCTTTCTTCCTCAGGTCAGTCGTAATTGCCATACTTTCAAAATAAAACTCAGCGCGCATTAAATATGACGACCACCTTTCTCGCTCAGGATCGAAACGATCAAATTGCAGAGACATGTTTAAAAAATAATCAAAAAATAGGCTCTTATCTGGGTCTTTGGACACAATCCGAAGTATCCCACTTCTGACACCACTTTCGTGTTCTTGTTCTATGTCTGTATGAAACTTGAGAGTCTTCAAGGTACAACAGAAGTCTTTATTACATTAACTCAATGCTGGCAGCAAGACAACTAAAAATGGCTGCAACCACACGATCTGACTGGACACTCACACACTGTGAACAGCCAAGATAACCATGTACAAAAACATCTCCCTTTGTCCTGTGCAGCGCCACCTGCTGCACGGGAGGAGCAACGGGTCCTCCCACCCCACACGGACCACCAAACATCACAGTTTCCACCTGAGAAATCTGTTCCTGATGGTGCAGTTGGCACCTCTTCTGCCATATTAGCCCACTGAAGATAGGCACAAGATGCTGGAGTAACTCAGTGGGACAGGCAGCATCTCTCGAGAGAAGCGATAGGTGACATTTCGGGATGATACCTTACCTCAGACTGAGAGTCAGGGGAGAGAGAAACTGGAGGTATGAAAATTGTGTTTCGTTCTGGGGCACCATGGTACAGGAAAGATATTATCAAGCTGGAAAGAGTACAGTAAAGATATAAACGAGGATGTTGCCAGGACTAGAGGGTGCGAGCAATAGGGAGAGGTTGAGTAGGCTGGGACTCTAATCCTTGGAGAGCAGGAGGATGAGGGGTAATTGTTTTGAGGTGCATAAAATCATGAAAGGACTAGATCGGGTGGATGCACAGAGTTTCTTGCCCAGAGTAGTTGAATCAAGGACCAGAGGACGTAGGTTCAAGGTGAAGGGGAAAAGATTTAATAGGAATCTGAGGGGTAACTTTTTCACACAAAGGGGTGGTGGGTGGATGGAACGAGCTACCAGGGGAGGTAGTTGAGGCAGGGACTATCCCACCATTTAAGAAACAGTTAAATAGGTACATTGATAGAACAGGTTTGGAGGGATATGGACCAAACATGGGCAGGTGGGACTCATGTAGCTGGGACATGTTGGGCGGTGTGGGCAAGTTGGGCCAAAGGGCCAGTTTCCACGCCGTATCTTTTTGACTATGACTCTATGAAAAGGTCCAGAACAAAGTACAGCTGGCACCGATGACTCAAGTAAGGTGGTGCCCACAATGGTCCATTGTTGGCTGTGGAAGAGGTGATAAGGAAGGAAACGAGCAAGACGACTATGGGTGGTGGGGGGATGTAGGGGGAGAGGGAATGCAAGGGCTACTTGAAATTTGAGAAATCCATTTTCATACACACATAATGCTGGGGTAACTCAGTGGGTCAGGCAGCATCTTTAGTTTAGTTTAGAGATACAGCACATAAACTGGCCCTTTGGCCCACCGAGTCTGCACGGACCTGCAATACCTGCACACGTACACTATCCTGCACACACGAGGGACAATTTATAATTAAACCTAGCCAATTAACCTACAAACCTCTACGTCTTTGGAGTGTGGGAGGAAACTGGAGATCCCTGAGAAAATCCACGCAGGTGATGGAGAGAACGTACAAAATCCTTACAGACAGCACCCGTAGTCAGGATCGAACCCGGGTCACTGGCGCTGTGAGGCAGCAACTCCATAATCTCACACAGATTATCCCACTGGTATTAGACACTGCAGATAACCATGCTGACACACACCCTTCAGAGATTCATATGAACACCACAGGTTTACATTCTTGGGCAAGGACAATCTTTGATCCTTGGAGCACCCAAATTCTAACATTAATTCCATTCAATATCAAAGACTGCAGGAGATGGAAATCTGAAATAAAACTAGTAGCTGCCGGAAACACTCTTCAAGTCAGTGAGGCAAGGAGGAGAGAGGTGGTTGAGGCAGGTACTATAAGAGCATTTAACAGATACTTGAACCGGTGAATGGATAGGAAAGGTTTAGAGGGATACTAGACCAAGTAGGCCCGTTCCTCGTAGGGTTTCCATTGTGACCTGGGGAAATCGCGTTTTTCCTTTAAAATAAATTGTGTGTTCAAAAAAATTAAAAGAATCTCAATGGGGGGGGGGGGTGAGAGGAGGGGTGGGTGAGGAGGGGTGAATGGGGTGGGAAAGGGGAGAGGGAGCCACTGACACCATCCAACCAGCGGCCATCTTCTTTCTCCTTCACTGTGGTGCCGTGCCAGGGGAGGGGGAGTGCAATTAAAGGCAGTACAGGGAAGGGGAGAGGGGGTGACCGAGGAGCCTTGCACCCAAAGCCTCTCCTGTATTGGTGTAACACCCTCAACCCCCTACTCAATCCAGCTTATCCCCCCCCCCATCCCAAACTCTCCCATCTTCCATGCCCCCCACTTTTCCCCTTCTCCCCCACCCCACTCTCTCATCCCCCCACCACCCCCCACCCCTCCTCCCCACCCCAGTCCCATCCCCACTCGTACTCCTCCACCCCCCCCATTCCCCACCACCCCCTTTCCACCACTCTCTCCTCCCCCACCCCCTCATTCTCTCCTGCCCCAGCCTCACTCTCACTCCTCACCTTTCCCCCACTCTCTCCTCCCCCACCCCCTCTTTCCCCCACTCTCTCCTCCCCCCCACCCCCCCACATTCTCTCCTCCCGAGCCCCACTCTCACTCTCCCCCAGCCCCACTCTCCCCCACCCCCCTCTCTCCACCCCTCCTCACCCACCCCCCACTCTCTGTCCCCCCACCCCTACCCTCCCCTCCACCCTCGCCCCACCCACATTCTCATTCCCCCACCCACTGTCCCCTTCCCCCACCACCCAATCTCTTCCCACCTCCACCACCCCCCTTCCCACCACACCCCCTCTCTCCTCGCCCACCCTCCCCCTCCTTTGACTCTCACTGTCCCCTTCTCCCCACCCACCTTCCCCCCCTTCCCACCCCCCCCACTCTCCCCTGACCCTCACTGTCCCCCTTCCCTCCCACCCCCACTCTTCCCCCCACCACCACCCCCTCCCCTGCTGTCCCCCTCCCCGTCCCACTCTCCCTCCCACCCCCACTTCTCCCAACCTCCCCCCACACCCCTCTTCCCTGACCCCCACTGTCCCCCTTCCCCCCACCACCACTCTCATCCCCCCACTACCACCCCCCCTGCTGTCCCCTTCCTCCCCACCCCTCCTCCTCCCCACCCGCACTCTGCTCTCCTCTCCAGTTCCACTCTCCCTCCCACCCCCCCATTCCCCACCACACCCCTATCCCCCACTTTCTCCTCCCCCCACCCCCACATTCTCTCCTCCCTTTCCCCACTCTCCCTCTTCCCCACTCTCCCTCTCCCCCACCCCCCTCTCCCCCCTTTCCCCCACTCTCCCCCCACCCTCTCCTCCCCAGCCCCACTGTCCCCCACCCTCCACACGCCTCCTCTTCTCTCTCCCCCCACTACCACCCCCGCGTCCCCCTCCCCAGTCCGACTCCCACCCCCACTCTCTGCTCCTCCCAATCTCCCCCTCCCCCCACTCTCCCCCTGACCCCCACTCCCCCTTACCACCACTCTCCTCCCCCCACCACCACCCTGTCCCCTCACCCATGCCGTCCCCTTCTCCCCAACCACACTCTGCCCTCCTCCCCAGTCCCACTCTCTTCCCCCACCCCCCTTTCCCACATTCTCTCCTCCCCCCACCCCCATCCAGCCCCTCACTCTCCCCCACCCCCCCTTTCCCAACCACCCCCCTTTCCACCACTCTCTCCTCCCCGAGCCCCTCTCACTCTCGCCCACCCCTGCTCCTCTCCTCCCCCCACCCTCACACCCCCTCCTACCCCGACGCTCCCCTCCACCCACCCCTACTATCACTGCCCCCCTACCGCACTCTCCCTTCTTACAATCTTCCCCACCCCCACTGTCCACCTTCCCCCCACTCCCACTCTCTTCCCCCACCATGAACCCCTTCGCCCCACACCCCCTCTCTCCTCCTCCCCTTATCACTCTTAGTGTCCTCTTCCCCCACCCACATTCCCCCCCTTTCCCTCCCTCCACCACTCTTCCCTGACCCCCACTGACCCCCTAGACTGTGGAACAGCATCCCTCTCCCCATCAGAACTGCCCCCTCCATCGACTCCTTTAAGTCCAGGCTCAAAACCTATTTCTACTCCCTAGCGTTTGAGGCTCATTGAGGAGGCGCTGTGAACTGTTTGCGTGCTACTGTATGTTTCTTTTTTTTCCCCATTGGAACCTAATCAGATGTACAGCACTTTGGTCAACGTGGGTTGTTTTTAAATGTGCTATACAAATAAAATTGACTTGACTTGACTTGACTTTACCCCCCACCCCCTCTTCCCCCACCAACCCCTCTTCCCCAACCACCACCCCCCTCCCCCGCTGTCCCCCTCCCCAGTCTCACTCTCCCTCCCACCCCCACTCTCTGCTCCTCCCACCCCCCCCCCACTCTCCCCTCTTCCCTGATCCCCACTGTCCCCCTTCCCACCCAACCCCTCTCTCTTCCCCCCCCCCACCAGCCCCCCTGTCCCCCTCCCCAGTCCCACTCCCTTCCAGTCCCACTCCCTTCCACCCCCCTCTCCTCCACTCTACGCACCTCTCCTCCCCACCCTTACCCCCTCCTACCCGCACCCTTCCCTCCACACACTCGCCACACCCCCATTCTCACTGCCCCTCCCCACTCTCCCCTCTTCCCCACACCCACGGTCCCCTCTTCCCCACCCCCACTGTCCCCATTACCCCCACCCCCTTTCTTCCCCCACCACCCCTCTCCCCCCCACGCCCTCCCTCCTCCCCACCCCTCCTCCCCCTTTCACTCTCACTGTCCCCTTCCCCCACCCACCTTCTGCTCCTTTCCCTCCCCCCACTCTTCCCTGACCCCTACTGCCCCCCTTTCCCCCACCCCACTCTCTCTTCCCCCACCACCACCCCCCTCCCCAGTCCCACTCTCCCTCCCACCCCCACTCTCTGCTCTTCTCCCCCTCCCCCCACTCTCCCCCACCCCCCACCCCCACTCTCTCTTCCCCACACCCCCACTCCCCCCACTCTCTCCTCACCCACCCCCACTCTCGCTCCCCCCTTTCCCCACCACCCCTTCCCCCATTCTCCCCCCACCCCCCCATTCTCTCCTCCCCAGCCCCACTCTCTCACACCCCCCCACCCCCACCCCCCACCACCCCCTCTCTCTTCTCCCCCACCCCCGCCTCCCCCATTCTCTCCCACCCCCACCCTTCCCTCCACCCACTCGGCCCCCACGTCCACTCCCCTCCGTGGAGCCGTTGGCGGCGAAAGGCACTTACCGAGCGTGCAGGGAGGAGGAGGGAGCCCCGGACTACTGGAGTTGGGCGTCGGAAGTGCGACTACTCGGGGCAGGCAGGGCCGGTGTGGGGAGGGGTGAGAAGCGAGGGGAGAGAGGCGAGGCGGGAGGCGCGCACAAGATGGCGGAGCATGAGGAGGCCGCCATATTTGTAAAGTCGCGACGCCGGCCGCCATCTTTGTGAAGTCGCGACGCCGGCCGCCATTTTTGTGAAGTCGCGACGCCGGCCGCCATCTTTGTGAAGTCGCGACGCCGGCCGCCATCTTTGTGAAGTCGCGACGCCGGCCGCCATCATTGTGAAGTCGCGACGCAGGCCGCCATCTTTGTGAAGTCGCGACGCCGGCCGCCATCTTTGTGAAGTCGCGACGCCGGCCGCCATCGGTGGAAGCGGCCGCTGAAGGAGAAGCAGAGGCTGCCCGCTGCGCTGCGGCCTGTGTACGGTGACGGTGCTGGGCCCGGGCGGGAGGGGGGACTCGAGGACGCCGTGGCGTGGGTTGAAGGGACGGATGAGGACCATCAGTCCGACCATCTCCCTCCTGCTCGGGAGTGTCCCCCGGGTGTGGGAGAGTGAGGGGAGAGTGAGGGGAGAATGATTGCGGGAGGGCGGCAACGCAAACGGCGTCCACCTTGTTTGTGCGAGTGAGGAGAGGCCGTGCGTGGTGACGTCGGACGCACAGCACGTGGAAAAAATGTGTTTAGAAATGTAAGTTTTAAAGTTTAAAATGTCTGTAACTTAAAAAATATACGACCAATTTAAATGAAACCTGTTATAAACAGTCGCCAGGACAGTGGTGATTATGGTGGCGCTAACATTGTGGCGCTGTGGTTTACCGTTGTGGCTGTAGGTCCACATGTTATACATGTATCTGCATGAATTGTGGGGGAGGAGGAGGGGGGGGGGGGGGCAGCGCGAGATCATCTCACGGGCACGGGTCCCATTGTGACGTCACACGATGAAGACCTTGAAAAAATCAGTTAGAAATTAAATGTTTTAACTTTAAAACCTCTGTAAGTTAAAAAATATACGACCAAATTAAATGAAAATGTCATTGGCACCAGCGGGGAGAGTGGTGATTAAGGCGGTGCAAAGATTGTGGGACTAGCTTAGATGGGGCATCTTGTTCGCCGTGGACTGTTGGACTGAAGGGCTTTTCCCCGTGCTCTTTCGCTCAATGACTCCATGACTAACTCATGGGAGGTTGTGAGTTTTAGGACCCTGGAGATTCACAGTTTGCCTCTGCTTTTCACTGTCCCTGCCTCTCACTGTGTGGAGACCACACCAAAGACCCGTCCCTCACCCCCGCCACTCCCTCTTCTCCCCTCTCCCATCAGGCAAGGGGTACAGATGTTTGAAAAAGCACACCTCCAGATTCAGGGACAATTACTTTCCAGCTGTGATCAGGCAACTGAACCATCCTCTCACCAGCTAGAGAGTGGTCCTGACATCCCATCTACCGCACTGGAGACCTTTGAACCATCAGACTTTATTTTGCACTAAATGTTGCGCCCTTTGTTCTTACGTGTGCACTGTGGACGGCCAGATTGCAATCATGTACAGTCTTTTCCTTGACTGGATAGCAGGCACCAAACAAAAGCTTTTCACTGCTCCTTGGCACACGTGACAATGAACTAAACTAAAGTAAAATAGATGGACTGATGACACCAGCACTCTGTCAACCTGAGCAATTGGGTAAGGGTACTATTGTTAAATTAATCGAGAAGCCATACAATATTTATTCCAAATTTACTTTAGTTCAGATTAGTTTAGCTTAGTTTAGAGATACAGAGTGGAAACAGGCCCTTCGGCCCACCGCGTCTGCAACGACCAGCGATCCCCACACATTAACACTATCCTACACACTGGGAACTATTTTACATTTACACCAAACCAATTAACCTACAAACCTGTACGTCTTTGGAATTGTTCACAGGACACATCAGGAGGACACTGAAGACTATGAGCGTCTTGCCAATGAATTCAAGAAGGACTTGGAAAATGACCAGCGTTCCTTTTACAGCGACCATGTCTATCTGGCATGGTTCAACAAACGTGGACTATTTCGGATTGGGTTCCTAAAAAAGAGAACAGATTTTAAAACAGTGGGATGTGCTAAACTCTATTCTTAACTTTAACAAGGCTCTCCCAATGACTACAAGTCGATGGGTATTTTTAAGGTGGAGATTCACAGATTCTTGATTAGTACGGGTGTCGGGGGTTATGGGGAAAAGGCAGGAGAATGGGGTTAGGAGGGAGAGATAGATCAGCCATGATTGAATGGCAGAGTAGACTTGATGGGCCGAATGGCCTAATACTGTTCTGAGAATTTATGAACATGAACAACATGTGGTCTGCAATGTGGAGAGTGTAATCCCTGGGTGCTGTAGGAAAAGCAACTCATTGACTGGAGGAGCTACTAGTGGGCCATTGCTCCTGTTAACACCAGTCCATTCTCAGCTGCTCTTGCGGCATTAATAAGCTGTTGTCTTTAAATTCTTTGTGTGTGCTTTGTTTTCCAAACTGCTGGGTATGTATTCTCACTGTGAAATAAAGCGGGCGATCATCACGACACTGGGTCTCCGGGTTGATTCTTACTCAGAAACAGAGCTGGTCACTGATCACATCTCCAGTCCCACAGTGACTCCTTCCCTCAGCACACAGCTGGGGAGACACGTGAGATGTTGCCCTTCACTGAAGGAGGACAAAACCGACTTGCTCCAGTTGTGCACAACTCTGTTGACATCACGATTCCTTGGACTCCAGTCATAGGAGAATAAGTGGGTCCTCAAAATCCCATCTCCCAATTTTAGTCCGCAGTTAATCCCATTATCCCAGCCCCCTCACCCCTTCTTCCAGTCCCCTTCTGCCTAGATCCATTCCTCTGGCTTAACATTCAACGCTTCTTCTTATTTCATCTCATACCTTCTGTCCTTCCATCTCTGGCCTTTGTCCACCCATCTGCCAATCCAACCCCCTTCACCTGTATCCACCTATCGCTCACCTGGATTTGTCCCGCACTCCCCTCTCTTCCTTCTCTGACACCATTCTCTGCCATTTCCCCCACATTCAACGCGACCCCACCACTAGACACATATTGCCAACATTGCAGTTGAACAAAGCGGACGGCAGAGGCAGCTGACTGGAAAGGGACCTGAGCCGGGATGACGGTACTGTTTCTATGCAACAGCAGTGGCAGGAATTTCTGGGAATGATCCGGAAGATCCTGGTGTTAACAGGAGCAATGGCCCACTAGTAGCTCCTCCAGTCAATTAGTTGCTTTTCCTACAGCACCCAGGGATTACACTCTCCACATTGCAGACCACATGTTGTTCATGTTCTTAAGTTCTTGGAACAGAATTAGGCCATTTGACCCAACAAATCTACTCCACCATTCAATCATGGCTGATCTATCTCTCCCTCCTAACCCCATTCTCCTGTCTTCTCCCCATAACCCCCGACACCCGTACTAATCAAGAATCTGTGAATCCGCACCTTAAAAATACCCATCGACTTGAAGTCGTTGGGAGAGCCTTGTTAAAGTTAAGAATAGTGTTTAGCACATCTCATTGTTTTTAAATCTGCAAATGTTACAGAACATCTGAGAGATAAATTCTGTTTTACTTTTTTAGGAACCCAATCTGAAATAGTCCACGTTTGTTGAACCATTCCAGATTGAAAAAGTTGCTGTAAAAGGAACGCCCGTCATTTTCCAAGTCCTTCTTGAATTCATTGGCGAGATGCTCATAGTCTTCAGTTAACTCCTGATATGACCTGTGAACAATTTGGAATAAATATTGAATAGCTCCTCGGTTAAATGAACGATGTAACCCTTTCCCAATTGCTGACTCATAGAGTCATCAAGTCACGGGGTCATACAGCGGGGTAACAGGCCCTTCGGCCCAACTTGCCCATGCCGACCAACATGCCCCATCTACACTAGTCCCATCTAGACTAGCCTGCATTTGGCCCATATCCCTCTAAACCATCCTAACTATGTACCTGTCCAAAATGTTTCCTAAACACTCAAGAGTCAAGAGTCAAAAGTGTTTTATTGTCATCTCTCCCAGATAGAACAATGAAATTCTTATTGACATTGTGAAGCTACCTACCTCATTTACCTCCTCTGGCAGCTCATTCCAAACAGCCTCCACCCTCCGTATGAAAATGTTACCCCACAGATTCCGATTACATTTTTCCTCCCTTCACCTTAAACTTACTGTATGTCCTCTGGTTCTTGATTTCTATACTCTGGGCAAGAGACTCTGTATGTCTACCCGATCTATTCCTCTCATGATTTTGTACACCTCTAAAAGATCACCCCTCAAGCTCCTGCACTCCAAGGTTTCGAGTCCTAGCCTGCCTGCTCAACTTATCCCTTTGGCTCAGGCACTCGAGTCCTGGCAACATCCTCATAAATCTTCTCTGCACCCTTTCCAGCTTGACAGTGTCTTTCCCACAACCTGATGCTCAGAACAGAACACAATACTCTAAATGTGGCATCACCAACATCTTATATAATTGCAACATGACCTCCCAACAATATCCTAACTGATGAAGGCAATGTGTCAAAAGCCCTTTTGACCGCACTATCTATCTGTGGTGCCACATTCAATAAACTATTCAACAGGATAAACACCAACAAATAATAATAAATAATAATAATAATATTCATTTATTGTCATTGCAACGAGTACAACGAAATTAAAAAATAGCCAATCCTGACGGTGCGTAAAAACATATATGCAATAAATGTGAAAACAAATAAATACAATTATATTAAGTACAAAAGATTTTTTTAACAGTGTTGCCTAGTGCAGAAGGTAGTGTTCAGTTCTCGTATGGCCCTGGGGTAAAAACTGTTCTTAAGTCTGTTTGTTCGGGATTTGATCGACCTGAAACGTCGACCAGAGGGCAGATGAACAAACAGACGGTGGCCGGGGTGGGATGGATCTTTTATTATTTTGCCTGCTCTACTGAGGCAGCGTAGGCTGAACAGGTGCTCCAGGGAGGGCAGTGAGCAGCCGATGATCTTCTGGGCCGTCGTGATGACCCTCTGAAGGGCCTTCCTGTCCTTTTCTGAGCAGCTGGCATACCATGTGGTTATACAGTATGCCAGCACACTCTCGATGGAGCAGGGTACCTAGCGTACATAAAATACCCCAAACGATGGATTACATGAACTGATGAGTCTTTTGGTTCAGGTGGAATTTCGACTTCACCTGGCAGAGAAATGCTGATTGCATATTCCTGACTTAAAACGCCAAATAGGACGTTAACCATCACAGGAGCAGAGATGGGAACAATCGTTTCTGTGGAGAGAACAATTCTCAATTACAGAGTGTACGTGGGGATTGTTCAGGATGGCAAAGGTCATTGGTGGAGTTCTGATGCACTTCATTGACCTGAAACGTTAAATCTGTCTCATCTCCACAGCCTCTGCCTGACCTGCTGAGTATTTATAGACACAAAAAGCTGGAGTAACTCAGCAAGTTGGGCAGCATGTCTGCGCAAAAGGAATATTCCACCTCATCAAACCAGTAAACATGTGTCTAAATTATCCTTTCAAATCAGTATTTTTCAGTTTAATTTGGCTATACACGCCCACTCACCTATTTACATCTATACACGCACACATGCACAGACACACACACACACACACTCACACACACACACACACACACACAAACAAACACACACACACATACATATACTCACACACACTCACAACTCACTCACTCACGGACACACACTCACGTACACACACACACACATACACACACATACACACACGCACGCACACACATATGCACACACACACACACACACCATTCTGGACACACGGTGAAACTGCGTGATTGTGCCTTTGCCCAGTGTTCCCCACAGTGGAGTTCCCTCCCACTGAGCCCCCGCCTCAGTCACAAGAGGATCTTCTCACCGCCCCCCCAGGAAGATACGTTCTGTGCAGTAACATTGAACAAACATCTAATGTACCTGCTGTGTTATTAAACTGTGCATAACCATAAAAGTTGCCCAGGACCATCTGAGTTGTAGTCAGCAAATCTGTTCCATTAATAGCTGTAAAAAGCCACTGTACTTCTGGGACAGACTGTTCTTCATAAGTCTAGAGTGGTGAAAGGAAACAGAGGAGACAAAGGACCAGCGGTGAGATTCATGGGGCAGCGTCTGTGTTGGCAGTCTGATCAGTCCACAGTCTCCATGATCTGATGGACCAGGCACATTGAAGCTCTGGCCAAGAAAGCACACCAACACTCCACTTCCTTAGAAGGTTTAGGAGGTTCGGCATGTCCCCAATAACCCTCACCAACTTCTACCGATGTGACGTAGCAAACATTTTATCGGGATGCATCACAGCATGGTTTGGGAACAGCTTCATCCAAGACCCCGAGAAATTTTAGAGAGATGTAGATAGAGCCCAGAGTACATTCCTTCTAGAGAGGAAGGGTGTTGGTGGTTGTGTATAAAGACCATCACACAAACTCTCTTCCATTGATTCCATTTACACCTCACGCTGCCTCAACAAGGCCAGCAGCATAATCAAGGACCAGTCTCATCCCGGTCACACCCTCTTCCCTCTTCCATCAGGCAAAAGGCACAGATATTTGAAAACGCACACCCCCAGATTCAGGGACAGTTTCTTCCCAACTGTTATCAGGCAACTGAACCATCCTCTCATGAGCTAGAGTGTGGTCCTAACCACCCATCTACCTCATTGGAGACCTGTGGCCTATCTTTAATCAGACTTTATCTTATACTAAATGTTAGACCCTTTATCCTGTATTTGCACCCTCTGTAGAATTTAGTTTGGTTTAGAGATACAGTGCGAAAACAGGCCCTTCAGCCCACCGAGTCCGCACCGACCAGCAATCTCCGCACATTAACACTATCCTAGACACACGAGGGACAATTTACATTTTATAACAATTAAACCACAAACCTGCACGCCTTTGGAGTGTGGGATGAAACAGATTATCTCGGAGAAAACTCACGGTGTCACGGGGAGAATGTACAAACTCCGTACAGGCAGCACCGGCTGTTGGGATCGAACCCATGTCTCTGGTGCTGAAAACGCTGTAAGGCAGCAACTCTACCGCTGCGCCACCGTGCTGCCCACAAGCTTGATTGTAATCATGCATAGTCTTTTTCTTTGTTTGGATAGCAGGCAACAAAATGCTTTTCACTTTACCTTGCTACACATGACAGTAATAGACTATAGTAAAGTAAACTAACTCCTGAGAGGACGTGTTGCACTCAGTATCAGATTGTATGGCACACGGAACCTCACCATCACTGGGAAAATAAATGGTGACAAACACATCCACAGGTAATAGTTTTCCAATAATACTTACACCATAATCAATGGTTCCCATAAGTGGGTAACAGATGACGTTCTTGCACGTCTCTGCTACACATTCATCTGCTCGAGTTCCTGCAACCTGCAGCCTCAAGAGGACAGAGAGAGTTAAACAGAGTCTCAGCATCTTGGGCTGCGTTCTGGTCACTGTTGGATGCTCCCAATCACTCTCCACACCTCCAGCTGGAGCTACTGTCTGAGCCCTGAGCTCAAACCTTTTTATATTGTTTAATGGGGATGATTTGAATGTAGATTCCAATCTACAAAGTCAACTTTTACACAGAATGCAAACATTGTACCTGCTCCAAGGTATCACAAAATGCTGGAGTAAATCAGCAGGTCAGGCAGCATCTCAGGAGAGAAGGAATGGGTTTCGGGTCGAGACCCTTCTTCAGACTGATGTCAGGGGAGGGGGCGGGACAAAGATAGGATGTAGTTGGAGACAGGAAGACTGAATTTTCATAAGGTCATTATGTTCTAGAAGCAGAATTAAGCCATTCGGACCAGCAAGTCTACTCCGCCATTCAATCGTGGCTGATATATCTCTCCCTCCTAACCCCCTAACTCCTGCCTTCTCCCCATAACCACCGTCACGCGTACTAATCAAGAACCTATCCATCTCTGCTTTGACTTGGCCTCCACAGCATTCGAAGATGAGTTGGAGCCTGGAGGTTGGGCCAAGGAAAGATTTGGGCTGAGGTTAGTGTCTCGTGGTCCGGCAGAGGTGGACGGGTCGTGTCGCCGTGAACTAAGGGGGACCCGGCGTGGGGGACGAAGAAGGGATGAGTTCTTTATGTAACTTTGTCGCACCTCTGTGGCAACTCTGTTGTGTACATGTTGGCCAGTGTGATCATGTTGGGCCGAAGGGCCTGTTTCCACACTGGATCACTCTATGACTCTATGACCATGATCTCCTCATGACCCACTCAGTACCAGCACATCCATCCTCAGGTATGAGGCCCAAAATTGCTCACAATATTCCAAATGCTGTCTGATCAGTGCCCTATAATGATTCAGCATTACATCCCTGCCTTTGTATTCTAGAATGCTCGAAATAAATGCAAGCATTACGTTTGCCTTCCTTACTACCAATTCGACTTGCAAATTAACTTTTTGGGGAATCCTGCACTGACACTCCTAAGTCCCTTTGCACCACCGATTTCTGAATTATTTCCTCATTTAGAAAATTGTCTATACCTTTACTCCTATGACCAAATTGCATGACTGTGCACTTTGCTGCACTGTGTTCCATCTGCCACTTGTCTGCCCACTCTCCCAACCTGTCCAAGTCCTTCTGCAGAGTCCCTGCTTTCTCTGCACTATTTGCTCCTCCACCGATCTTCGTAACATCCGCAAACTTGGCCACAAACCCTTCTATCCCCTCGTCCAAATAATTGATATACAACGTGAAGAGTTGTGTCCCCAGCACCGATCCCAGCGGAACTCCACTTGTCACTGGCAGCTAACCAGAAAAAAACACCTTTATTGCCACTCTTTGCCTTCTGCCATCCAGCCAACCTACTATCCATACTGTGGATATGTGGATCCACACTATCTATAACAGCCGGCTTCTCGTCTATCAAATTAGCTCCCAAGCTGCTGCTGACACAGATTAGATTTTTAGATTTTTAAAAAAGATTTAGAGATACAGCGCGGAAAAATGCCCTTCAGCCCACCGGGTCCGCGCCGCCGCGCATGTAACAAAGGTAATCAGGTTGGTTCTGGACCCCAAGAACGGAAGTTTGTAGAGTGCCTCCAAGATAGATTCTTAGAGCAGCTTGTACTGGAGCCTACCAGAGAGAAGGCAATTCTGGATTTAGTTTTGTCCAATGAACCAGATTTAGTAAGAGAACTCAAGGTAAAGGAACCGCTTGGAGGTAATGACCATAATATGATTAGTTTTAATCTGCAATTTGAGAGGGAGAATGTTAAACCAGGAATGTCAGAGTTGTAGTTGAACAAAGGGGACAATGTAACATGAGAGAGGAGCTGGCCAAGATCGAATGGAAAAGGACCCTACCAGGAATGACGGTGGAACAGCAATGGCAGGAATTTCTGGGCATAATCCAGAAGATGCAGGATCATTTCTTTCCAAAGAGGAAGAAAGATTCTAAGGGGAGTGAGAGGCTGCCAATGGAAGACAAGGGAAGTTAGAGATGGAATTAAACTAAAAGATGGCAAAGAGTAGCGGGAAGCCAGAGGAGTGGGCAACTTTCAAAGGACAACAGAAGATAGCAAAAAGGGCAATACGTGCTGCAAAGATGAGGTGCGAAGCGAAGCTGGCCAAGAATATAAAGATGTTCAGTAAAAATTTCTTTAGGTATGTTTAGTGAAAAAGATTAGTAAAGGCAAATGTGGGTCCCTTGAAGGCAGAAACGGGTGAAATTATTATGGGTAACAAGGAAATGGCAGAAGAGTTGAACGGGTACTTCGCATCTGTCTTCACGAAGGAAGACACAAACAATCTCCCAGATGTACTAATGGACAGAGGATCAAGGGAGAAAGAGGAACTGAAAGAAATTTGCATTAGTCGAGAAATAGTATTGGGTAGACTGATGGGACAGAAGGCTGATAAATCCCCAGGGCCTGATGGTCTGCATCCCAGGGTACTTAAGGAGGTGGCTCTAGAAATCGTGGATGCATTGCTGATCATTTTCCAATGTTCTATAGAATGAGGATCAGTTCCTGCAGATTGGAGGGTAGCTAATGTTATCCTACTTTTCAAGAAAGGAGCGAGAGAGAAAATAGGGAATTATAGACCAGTTAGCCTGACATCGGTGGTGGGGAAGATGCTGGAGTCAATTATTAGAGGTAATAACGGTGCATTTGGATCGCAGTAAAAGGATAAGTCCAAGTCAGCATGAATTTATGAAAGGGAAATCCTGCTTAACTAATCATATCATCATATCATATCATATATATACAGCCAGAAACAGGCCTTTTCGGCCCTCCAAGTCCGTGCCGCCCAACGATCCCCGTACATTAACACTATCCTACACCCACTAGGGACAATTTTTACATTTACCCAGCCAATTAACCTACATACCTGTACGTCTTTGGAGTGTGGGAGGAAACCGAAGATCTCGGAGAAAACCCACGCAGGTCACGGGGAGAACGTACAAACTCCTTACAGTGCAGCACCCGTAGTCAGGATCGAACTTGAGACTCCGGCGCAGCATTCGCTGTAAAGCAGCAACTCTACCGCTGCGCTACCGTGGATTTTTTTGAGGATGTAACAAGTAAAATGGATGAAGGGGAGCCAGTGGATGTAGTGTACTTAGACTTTCAGAAAGCCTTTGATAAGGTCCCACACGGGAGATTGGTGAGCAAAATTAGAGCACATGGTATTGGGGGTAGGGTATTGACATGGATAGAGAATTGGTTGGCAGACAGGAAGCAAAGAGTAGGAATAAACGGGTCCTTTTCAGAATGGCAGGCAGTGGAGAATGGAGTGCCGCAAGGCTCGGTGCTGGGGCCGCAAATATTTATAATATTTATTAATGATTTGGATGATGGAATTAGAAGTGACACTAGCAGGTTTGCGGATGACACAAAGCTGGGTGGCAGTGTGAACTGCGAAGAGGATGTTAGGAGGTTGCAGGGTGACTTGGACAGGTTGAGTGAGTGGGCAGATGCGTGGCAGATGCAGTATAATGTAGATAAATGTGAGGTTATCCACTTTGGCGGCAAAAATAACGAGACAGATTATTATCTCAATGGTGTCAGAATAGGTAAAGGGGAAATGCAATGAGACCTTGGTGTCCTTGTACACCAGTCACTGAAAGTAAGCGTGAAGGTACAGCAAGCAGTGAAGGAATCTAATGGCTGTTGGACTTCATAACGCGAGGATTTGAGTACAGAAGCAAAGAAGTCCTTCTGCAGTTGAATAGGGCCCTGGTGAGACCATATCTGGAGTATTGTGTACAGTTGTGGTCTCCGAAATTGAGGAAGATTGTCTTGCTATTGAGGCAGTGCAGCATAGGTTCACGTGATTAATCCCTGGGATGGAGGGACTGTTATATGAGGAAAGATTGGAAAGACTAGGCTTGTATTCACTGGAGTTTAGAAGGATGAGAGGGTATCTTATAGAGACGTATAAAATTATAAAAGGACTAGACAAGCTAGATGCAGGAAAAATGTTCCCAATGTTGGGGGAGTCCAGAACCAGGGCCCACAGTCTAAGAATAAAGAGGAGGCCATATAAAACTGAGGTGAGAAGAGAGTTGTGAATTTGTGGAATTCTCTGCCACAGAAGGCAGTGGAGGCCAATTCACTGGATGAATTTAAAAGAGAGTTAGATAGAGCTCTAGGGGTTAGCGGAATCAAGGGATACGGGGAGAAGGCAGGCACGGGTTACTGATTATAGATGATCAGCCATTTAGTATTGTGTAATGATCCTGATCTGATAAGGGGACTAGAGGTAAAAGAGTCATTAGGAGACAGTGATCACAACATGATAAGTTTTACTCTGCAAATGGAAAGGCAGAAGGGAAAATCGGAAGTGTCAGTATTACAGTATAGCAAAGGGGATTACAGAGGCATGAGGCAGGAGCTGGCCAAAATTGACTGGAAGGAGGCCCTAGCAAGGAAGACGGTAGAACAGCAATGGCAGGTATTCCTGGGAATAATGAAGAGGTTGCAGGATCAATTTATCCCAAAGAGGCGGAAAGACTCTAAGGGGAGTAAGAGACACCTGTGGCTGACAAGGGAAGTCAAGGACAGCATAAAAATTAAGGAGAGGAAGTATAACATAGCAAAGAAGAGTGGGAAGACAGGAATGGGACTCTTTTAAAGAGCAACAAAAGTTAACTAAAAAGGCAATACGGGGAGAAAAGATGAGGTACGAGGGTAAACTAGCCAATAATATAAAGGAGGATAGCAAAAGTTTTTTTAGGTACGTGAAGAGGAAAAAAATAGTCAATGCAAATGTGGGTCCCTTGAAGACAGAAGCAGGGGAATTTATTATGGGGAACAAAGAAATGGCAGACGAGTTAAACCGTTACTTTGGATCTGTCTTCACTGAGGAAGATACACACAATCTCCCAAATGTTCTAGGGGCCGGAGAACCTAGGGTGATGGAGGAACTGAAGGAAATCCACATTAGACAGGAAATGGTTTTGGGTAGACTGATGGGACTGAAGGCTGATAAATCCCCAGGGCCTGATGGTCTGCATCCCAGGGTACTTAAGGAGGTGGCTCTAGAAATAGTGGAGGCATTGGAGATCGTTTTTCAATGTTCTATAGATTCAGGATCAGTTCCTGTGGATTGGAGGATAGCAAATGTTATCCCACTTTTTAAGAGAGGGAGAGAGAAAACGGGTAATTATAGACCAGTTAGTCTGACATCAGTGGTAGGGAAGATGCTGGAGTCAATTATAAAAGACGAAATTGCTGAGCATTTGGATAGCAGTAACAGGATCATTCCGAGTCAGCATGGATTTACGAAGGGGAAATCATGCTTGACAAATCTACTGGAATTTTTTGAGGATGTAACTAGGAAAATTGACAGGGGAGAGTCAGTGGATGTGGTGTACCTCGACTTTCAGAAAGCCTTCGACAAGGTCCCACATAGGAGATTAGTGGGCAAAATTAGAGCACATGGTATTGGGGGTAGGGTACTGACATGGATAGAAAATTGGTTGACAGACAGAAAGCAAAGAGTGGGGATAAATGGGTCCCTTTCGGAATGGCAGGCAGTGACCAGTGGGGTACCGCAAGGTTCGGTGCTGGGACCCCAGCTATTTACAATATACATTAATGACTTTGATGAAGGGATTACAAGTACCATTAGCAAATTTGCAGATCATACTAAGCTGGGGGTAGTGTGAATTGTGAGGAAGATGTAATAAGGCTGCAGGGTGACTTGGACAGGTTGTGTGAGTGGGCGGATACATGGCAGATGCAGTTTAATGTAGATAAGTGTGAGGTTATTCACTTTGGAAGTAAGAATAGAAAGGCAGATTATTATCTGAATGGTGTCAAGTTAGGAAGAGGGGATGTTCAACGAGATCTGGGTGTCCTAGTGCATCAGTCACTGAAAGGAAGCATGCAGGTACAGCAGGCAGTGAAGAAAGCCAATGGAATGTTGGCCTTCATAACAAGAGGAGTTGAGTATTGGAGCAAAGAGGTCCTTCTACAGTTGTACCGGGCCCTGGTGAGACCGCACCTGGAGTATGGTGTGCATTTTTGGTCTCCAAATTTGAGGAAGGATATTCTTGCTATTGAGGACGTGCAGCGTAGGTTCACTAGGTTAATTCCCGGAATGGCGGGACTGTCGTATGTTGAAAGGTTGGAGCAATTAGACTTGTATACACTGGAATTTAGAAGGATGAGGGGGGATCTTATTGAGACATATAAGATAATTAGGGGATTGGACACATTAGAGGCAGGAAACATGTTCCCAATGTTGGGGGAGTCCAGAACAAGGGGCCACAGTTTAAGAATAAGGGGTAGGCCATTTAGAACGGAGATGAGGAAGAGCTTTTTCAGTCAGAGAGTGGTGAAGGTGTGGAATTCTCTGCCTCAGAAGGCAGTGGAGGCCAGTTCGTTGGATGCTTTCAAGAGAGAGCAGGATAGAGCTCTTAAGGATAGCGGAGTGAGGGGGTATGGAGAGAAGGCAGGAACGGGGTACTGATTGAGAGTGATCAGCCATGATCGCATTGAATGGCGGTGCTGGCTCGAAGGGCTGAATGGCCTACTCCTGCACCTATTGTCTATTGTCTATCACAATGGCAGTTCAACAGTTCAACAGTTCAACAGAGCTTTATTTGTCATTCGGTACCAAGGTACCGAACGAAACTACATAGCAGTCACACAAAAAAGAACACAAGACACATGACCCCAACACAAACGTCCATCACAGTGACTCCAAACACCCCCTCACTGTGATGGAGGCAACAAAACTTCCACTCTCTTCCCCACGCCCATGGACAGACAGCTCGTCCCCGACCGACCCGCACAGTCCCCGCAAGGGGATGGCCCGCGGCCGAGTCGCACTGGGCGCTGAAACATCTCGCGGCCGAGCCGGGCGATGGAAGGCCACGCGGCCGAGCCGTGCACAGCTAAGTCCCGCGGCCGAGCCGCCCCGGGCGATGTTAGGCTCCGCGGCCGAGCCGCACCTGGCTCAAAGGGCCAAATGGCCTCCTCCTGCACCTATTTTCTATGTTTGTATGTTTCTAGCTTCCCTTTAATACCATGTTCTCTCATCCTCTCTAGCCCCTTATCAAAGGCTTTCTAAAAATCTAGTTAAATAACATCCACTGTCTCCATTGTCTGTCCTGCTACTTACTTTCATAAGTCATCATCATCAAGGAATCGTGGTGTCAACAGAGTTGTGCACAACTGGAGCAGGTCGGTTTTGTCCTCCTTCAGTGAAGGGCAACATCTCACGTGTCTCCCCAACTGTGTGCTGAGCCAAGGAGTCACTGTGGGACTGGAGATGTGATCAGTGACCAGCTCTGTTTCTGAGTAAGAATCGACACGGAGACCCAGTGTTATCATGCATCACGCTCTTTATTTCACAGTGAGAATACATTCCCAGCAGTTTGGAAAACAAAGCACTCGCAAAGAATCTAAAGATAACGGCTTATTAATGCCGCAAGAGCAGCTGAGAATGGACTGGTGTTAACAGGAGCAATGGCCCACTAGTAGCTCCTCCAGTCAATGAGTTGCTTTCCCTACAGCTCCCAGGGATTACACTCTCCACATTGTAGAGGACAGGACACTGAACAGAAATGTTGAAGTGGTGAAATATTTTGCAAACCATAAACGCACTGCCTCCTTGAAGTGTGGGCATTCCCTTATTTAGTGTTCTGGTCTGGAACCAGCTCTGAGTGAGGTCCACATTCCCGGATTAGATCCCTCCATGATTCCACCCCCACAACCCCAGTGCTCTGTGGTCCCAGCCCTTCCCATTTTCAACCAGCTCTTTTCACATCATCTTTCACTGTTCTGCCCAGTAACACTGGGATAAACACACAGCGACTCCATCCCAGTGTGAAGAGAGCATGTCCTGTTAAAGTGCCTGTCCTCACAACCATCTCATTCTCAGCCTGAGCACAAATTGTTTGAAGCAAGATTAGAGGATAGGGAAATTCCCACAGTGATTCATCCTGTTGCCCAGAGGAGGCCCCCACCCGTGTACAACAGTGCAGTGTGGAGACTTGGAACAGATACCAGAGTTCATCCAATGTGTGCAAATCAACCAGAGGTGGTTTTGCTCCTTTAAGATGTCACAGAAACACACAAAGCGCTGGATAATTCAGCAGGTCACTCAGCATCTCTGGAGAACATGGACAGGTGATGTTTCTGGTCGGGACCCTTCTTCAGACCATCCATGTTCTCCAGAGTTGCTGCCTGACCCGCTGAGTTACTCCAGCACTTTGTGTGTTTTTTGGTAAACTGGCATCTGCAGTCCCTTGTTTCTGCAGAACTACATGATGTTGTTGTAGTGGGTGGGAGAGCTTCATTAAAGTTAAGGATAGAGTTTAGCACATCTCACTGTTTGGAATCTGAAAATGGAACGGAACATGGGGGAGAAAAGTTCCCTTTCCTTTTTCCAGGAACGCAATCTGGAAAAGTCCACGCATGTTGAACCATATAATGTAAACATCGTATTTATAAATGGAACGATGGTCATTTTCCAAATCTTTCTTGAATTCATTGGCGAGACGTTCATAGTCTTCAGTTATCTCCTGATATGTCCTGTGAACAATTTGGAATTAATATCGAATAGCTTCACGGTTAAATTAACAATACAATCCTGTCCCAATTGCTGAGGTTGGCAGCAAGCTGGTGTCATCAGTCCATCTATTTTAGTTTAGTTTAGTTTATTGTCACGTGTGCTGAGGTACAGTGAAAAGCATTTTTTTGTTGCCTGCTATCCAGTCAAAGAAAAGACTAAATGTGATTCCAATCAAGCCGTCCACAGTGTACAAATACAGGATAATAGGAATAATATCTAGTGCAAGATAAAGTCCGATAAAGTCTGATTAAGGATTGTTCAAGAGTCTCCAATGAGGTAGATGGGAGGTCAGGACCGCTCCCTAGTTGGTGAGAGGATGGTTCAGTTGCCTGATAACAGCTGGGAAGAAACTGTCCCTGAATCTGGAGGTGTGCGTTTTCACACTTCTGTACCCCTTGCCAGATGGGAGAGGGGAGAAGAGGGAGTGGCCGGGGTGAGGTGGGTCCTTGGTGTGGTCCCCACACAGTGAGAGGCAGGGACAGTGAAAAGCAGATGGTCTGAACTCACTCTGCCCCCCTCAGTCCTTCTCATCCTCCCCCCTCATTCTCACCGCCTCAGACTGTGCAACTCCAACACTCACACGAGTAATGAACCCGATTTTACAATTGAACTTGAGATAAAGGAACCACTAGGAGGTAGAGACCACAATATGATAAGATTTAACCTGGAATATGAAAGGGAGAAGGTGAAACCGGATGTGTCGGTATTGCAGCAGAGCAAAGGGGCCAACCGAGGCATGAGAGAAAAGCTGGCAAAGACTGGCTGGAAAGGGGCTTTAGTAGGAATGATGGGAGAGCCGCAATGGCAGGGATTTCTGCGGATAATTGGGAAGGTGCAGGACCATTCCATTCCAAAGAGGAAGAAAGATTCCAGGGGGAGAATAAGACGGCCGTGGCTGTCACGGGAAGTCAAGGGCAACATAGAAGCCAAAGAGAAGGCGTATAACATTGCAAAGATGAGCAGGAAGCCAGAGGATTGGGATGTGTTTAAAGAACAACAAAAAGTAACTAAATGGACAATACGGAGAGAAAATATGAAATACGGATGTAAGACAGCCGATAATATAAAAGAGGAGAGATAGCAAGAGTTTCTACAGATATATAAAGAGTAAAAAAGAGTGGGCGTTGGGCCGCTGGAGAATGATGCAGGAGAAGTGTTAACGGGAAATCAAGAAATGGCAGAGGAATTTAATAACTTTTTTGCATCAGTCTTCACAGTGGAAGACACCAGCAGTATGCCTGCAATCTAGAGATTCGGGGGGTGGAGGTTAGTGGAGCGGCTATTACTAAGGAGAAGGTGCTAGGAACACTGAAAGGTCTGAGGGTAGATAAGTCAGCTGGACCGGATGGACTGCACCCCAAGGTTCTGAAGAAGGTGGCCTCAGAGATTGTTGAGGCATTAGTTGTGATATTTCAAGAATCACTAGAGTTCGGAGTGGTTCCTGAAGATTGGAAAATTGTGAATATCACCTCGCTGTACAAGAAGGGAGCAAAGCAGAATAGTGTAAACTATAGGCCGGTTAGCCTGACCGGTGGTCGGTAAGATTTTAGAGTCAATAAAGGATGAGGTTACGCAGTACTCAGAAGTTCATGATAAAACAGGCCAAAGTCAGCATGGTTTTGTCAAAGGGATATCTTGCCTGACGAATCTGCTGGAGTTCGTTGAGGAAGTTAACAGCAGGACAGACAGAGGGAAGTGCTAAAGGTATGGTTTACCTAGATTTTCAGAAGGCCTTCTATAAGGTGCCGTACGTCAGGCTGCTGGGGAAGATGAAAGGCCATGGTATTAAAGGGAATATACTAGCATGGATAGTGGGTTGGCTGGATCTGCACTGTGTCTCTAAACTAAACTAAACTAAACATGGCCTGTCTCCAGGAGCGGACTGAGTGACACTAGGTCCTCGATGATGGCCATGATGCCGACCCGTGTGGACTAGCCCACTCACCACAGTCCCACCGTGCCTGAGTGTAGTGTTGTCAGGAAGACCATGTGGAAATGTGTCAACACGATAAACACCAACAATCTCACCTGACGTAAGCTTTCGTTGCCACACAATGCCTGACACGAACTGATGGGTCTTTGGGATCAGGTGGACTTTGGACTTCAAGAGGCAGGTAGATAAAAAATGAATATTCCTGCTTCATAACGCCATTTTCAAATGGGGCGTAAACTGCCAAAGGAAAAGAGATGGGAACGATTGTATCTGTGGAGAGAGAACAATTTTTGGTTACATAGTGTAAGAGGAGAACGTTGAGGATGGGAAAGGTCATAAGTGGAGCATTGACATAACGTCACTGAGCTGAAACATTAACTCTGTCCCTCTCCACAGCCACTGCCTGACCTGCTGAATATTTCCAGCATTCTCTGGTTTTGTTACAGGTGGGGACACAGCGAATGGTCCTGGGTGTTGGAAAATCCCCATCCCTCCTAATCAAACAAAAATCACCAACCATGTCCCCCACACCCAGTGCACCGACCTGAGACGTTTCCTCTCCTGATCTCTCAGTGCCTCTTCATTGTCTCCTCAAATCAATACAGTTTTAATTTCAACTTTGTGACACACGCCCTCTCATGTGCACACAGCAACGCACAGATACTGACACACACCAACATATACATAGACAAACATACACAGATACAGCCAAACACACATATACATAGACAAACGTACACAGTTACAGACACACGCACACATATATAGACAAACACACACATATACATAGACAAACGCACACATATAGACACACACACATATAATAGACAAACGCACACATATACATATACAGACACACACACACATCTACATAGACAAACGCACACATAGACAAACGCACAAATATACAGACACGCACCCACATATACATAGACAAATATACACATATACAAACAAACACACATATACTTAGACAAACACACACATATACAGACACACACACACACATATACAGACACACACAGACACACGCACAAAAAACACACACATGCCCCTCCACATACACATACAGACAAGCGCAACCACACATATACATAAACAAACACACACATCTACATAGAAAAACATACACATATTCAGATAAACACACATAAACACAGACAAACATACACATATACAGACAAACACACACATATACAAATGCGCGCGCGCGCACGCACACACACACACGATTCTGGACACACGGTGAAACTGCGTGATTGTGCCTTTGCCCAGTGTTCCCCACAGTGGAGTTCCCTCCCACTGAGCCCCCGCCTCAGTCACAAGAGGATCTTCTCACCGCCCCCCAGGAAGATACGTTCTGTGCTGTAACATTGAACAAACATCTAACGTACCTGCAGCGTTACTCGACTGTGCATAACCATAAAACTTGCTCAGGGCCACCTCAGTTGCAGTCTTGAAATCTGTTCCATTAATAAACGTAAAAAGCCACTGCCGTTCTGGGAGAGACTGTTCTTCATAAGTCTAGAGTGGTGAAAGGAAACAGAGGAGACAAAGGACCAGTGATGAAGTTCAGGGGCAGCGTCTGTGTTGGGAGCCATGATGTGGGAGTTTGATCAGTCCACAGTCTCCATGTTCTGACTGGACTGATCTACTGAGAGAATGTGGTGAATTTACAGGACTTGCTGCCAATGGAATGATTTTGTTTTGTGGTTGTGTTTAAACTTTGCAATAAGCAGAAGGTTCCCTGGCAGGAAGGGAGAGAGTGGAGAAGGGGTGCGAGTGTTCCTTGATTATGCTGGTGGCCTTGCCGAGGCAGCGTGAAGTGTAGACGGAGTCAATGCAAGGGAGGTTGGTTTGCGTGATGGTCTGGGCTGTGTCCACACTCTCCTTATAGCTAATACCCACTAATCCAGGCATCGTTCTGGCAAACCTCTTCTGCATCCTCCCCAAAGCCTCTAGTTCCTGCCTGTCATGTGGCAACCAGAACTGCAGGCAATACCATTGTGCAATCTGGATACACTTCCACCCTCTCTGGGATAAACTCCAGCATTTCTGACCATCTCCCTGGAAATACTCGAAGTAGACTGGGAATTCCACTGTGGGAGCAGAGGGACTGAGCTTCACCCAGACTGTGCTGCCATTACTGAGCTGACACCTAGTGTGTCCTGCAACACATTGACCTGCCCTTTGTGTGAGCACTCGTCTCCTGAATCCATTTCCTAAAGGACCGGCTTTAAATGAAAGATCAGTTCCCCCTTGTTCACTTCTCCCTGTTTCACTCTATCTCACTGTGGTCAATAAACGATTACAAAGTTATAGGATGAGGGGCAATCTAGTAGAGGTGTGTAAAATCATGAGAGGAATCGATCGAGTGGAAGCACAGAGACTCTTTCCTAGAGTGGGGGAATCGAGAACCAGAGGACATTGGTTTAAGGTGACGGGCTGGAAAACGTTTAGGAGGAATCTGAGGGATAATCTATTCGTGCAGATGGTGGTGGGTGTAGGGGATAAGCTGCCAGAGGAGGCAGTTGAGGCAGGGACTATCGTGATGATTAAGATACAATTAGACAGATACTTGGATAGGACAGGTTTAGAGGGATATGGGCCAAATGCAGGCAGATGGCACTAGTGTAGATGGGCATGAAGGCCGGTGTGGGCACTTTGGGCTGAATGGCCTGTTTACACACTGTGTGACTCTATGACTCTATAACACCACCACAGACAATAGATTTTCCAACAATACATACACCATAATTAATGGTTTCCGTGAATGGGCCACAGATCATGCTCTTGCACGCTTCCAACTCACGATCATCTGCTCGTGTTCCTGCAACCTGCAGCCCCAGGAGGACAGAGAGAGTTAAACAGAGTCTCAGCATCTTGGGTTGCGTTCTGGTCACTGTTGAATGCTCCCAGTCACTCTCCACACCTCCAGCTGGATCTGCTGTCTGAGCCCTGAGCTCAAACCTTTTTATATTGTATTATGAAGATGATTTGAATATAGATTCCAGTCTATGAAGTCAACTTTTACATAGAATGCAAACAATGTTCCTGCTCAAAGCTCATATTCATAATCATAATCATACTTTATTAGCCAAGTAGGTTTTGCAACATACGAGGAATTTCATTTGCCATAGTCAGACCAATAAAAAGCAACAGAACACACAAAATACATTTTAACATGAACATCCACCACAGTGACTCAGATATATCTGGGCGAGTGCTAAAGTCTTGTGCTACTCAGCTTTTTCCAGTACTCACCACAATATTTAACCTCTCCTTGACAAAGTCCGTGGTCCCTGCATGCTTCAAAAGATCCATCATTGTACCGGTGCCAAAGAATGCCTCTCCAGCTTGTTTAAATGACTACCGACCGGTGGCCCTCACCTCGGTTGTCATGAAATGCTTCGAGAGACTAATCAAGAATAACATCTGTGCCCTCCTTCCTCGCAACATGGACCCACTACAGTTTGCATACCATCCGAACAGGTCCACGGATGATGCGGTCTCCCAGGTTCTGCACACCGCTCTCTCTCATCTGGACAGCCAGGGGGGCTATGTGAGGATGCTGTTCATTGACTTTAGTTTACCTTTCAATACCATAGTCCCCACCAGACTGGTTGAGAAGCTGATGGAACTGGGGCTTAGCACCCCTCTGTGTGCCTGGGTCCTGGACTTTCTCACCGCCAGGCCCCAAGTGGTCAGGATGGGGGAACATACATCTAGCCCCCTCACCCTGAACATAGGATCCCCCCAGGGTTGCGTCCTTAGCCCGCTACTGTACTCCCTGTACACCCATGACTGTGGGGCCAGGTTCAGCTCAAACTCCATCATCAAGTTTTCTGATGACACTGGTGGTGGGCCGGATCTCCGACAACGATGAGAAGGCCGAGGTGGCTGATCTGGCACTCTGGTGTCGGGACAATAGCCTCCTCTTGAATGTCACTAAAACTAAGGAGCTGATTGTGGACTTTAGAAGGGCTCAACATCCAAGGACGTACACGCCAATGGAGATAAATGGGTCTACTGTGAGGATGCTGTTCATTGACTTGCTGTTCATGAGCAGGATCTGACATGGACAACACTCATTGCCGCACTGGTGGGTAAGGCAAGGCAGCGCCTTTACCACCTGAGACAGATGAGAAAATTCAGAGTGTCTCTGAGGATCCTTCAATGCTTCTACTCTGGGGCTGCAGAGAGCATCCTGTCCGGCAACATCAGTCTGGTTTGGGAACAGCTCTGCCCAGGACAGGATGGCCCTGCAGAGAGTAGTGCGCTCGGCAGAACGCGCCATGGGAACTACACTCACCCCCCTGCAGGACCTATACATCAGGAGGTGTAGATCGAGAGCAAGCAAGATTATGAGGGACCCCTGCCACCCCAGTAACGGACTGTTCCAGCTGCTACGGTCAGGCAAACGCCTCCGCTGTCACGCTGTGAAAACGGAGAGGATGAGACGGAGATTCTTCCCACAGGCCATCAGGACTGTTAAATATTATAACTCCAGGGACTAAATTTTGTCTTTTCTGTATTAACTTTAATTTATATGCTGTAACTGTAATTCTTTTTTTGCACAATCCGCAGGCATTGCCAATTTCATTTCACAGCACATCGTGTATGTGTATGTGGCAAATAAACTTGAATTGACTTGACTTGACTAAGAAAACAGAAATGGGTGGAAATGTTCAGTTAGTCAGGGAACATTTGTGAAAATGGATGCTCCATTTGTACTGACCATCGATCACAGGTAATTGACTGGAAAAGCTTTGTTCCCCATGGATGCTGCCTGACCTTCAGAGTGTTTTCTGCTTTGATTTCAGATTTTCAATGTCTGGGGTGTTATATGTGGTGTTAGATTTTTAACAGAGTGATAGTTAAATTCCAGGTTACTTTATTCCCGATCACCTCCCCTGTTAAAGGGCCTGTCCCACTTAGGCGATTTTAAGGCGACTGCCGGTGACTAGGCTGTCGCTGACAGCTCACGGCGGTGTCGTGGGCATGATCGTTAGGAGTCTTCAAAGAATCGTAGTGGATCTCGGCGCGTCGCTGAGAAATGAACCAGTATGAAATTTCTCGGTGACAGCTGGCTTGTCGCCAGGTATCGTTGCTTATTCTGGGCGCTGTCTGTCGCATGCTGTCCCCAGGTTTGCTAGGTTCTCTTAGATGTTAGAAGCACGTAATATTAAATTAAGTAAAGTCATTTGAAGATACCATAAAATACTTGTGTTGAACCAATTTATTTACCGTCAGGACATTTGACAGGTAGATTGGAGGCAACAGTTTGACGGTCATGTAAGCGTGGGAATTTTCATGATGTTTATGGCCTTGAGCGATTACATTTAAAGTAGGCTCCCAACCCAGATATGCAACCCAGAAACCAGATATGCATCTCCCGTACATTTTCAAAGAATGCCCACACTCCGCACAAAAATCCATTTAACCACTTTTAAAATTAAACTTCTTAATATAGCTATAAGTAAACTGGAAGTCAATCCAGTTTATGGCTTGTTACCGTGAAGCTTGGTTTTCAAGTAACCCGGGCAAGATGTTATATTTCAAAACTTTCAAGTAATTACCGATTTGTCAGTAATTTCAGCGAAAATTAGGAATCCGGAGAAGTATTGATAAGCTTGGGAATTTTGCGATGTTTCCGAAGACGCTGCAATCTCGACCTGACTCGGCATTGTCGTGGTCATTGTCGTTGGGTAAAAGAAAATTTTGCCGATCTGCTACGACTTTGACAGTCGCCTAAAGAATCGCCTAGGTGGGACAGGCCCTTGCAGCCAAATCAATCAAGGACCTCTCACATCCCGGTCATTTGCTCTTTTCCTCATCCCCTCAGGCAGAAGATACAAAATCTTGAAAGCTAGCACCACCAGATTCAGGAATAGCTTCTTCCCAACTGCCATCAGAGTCTTGAACGGATTTCTCAGAAGCTAAGGATGTATTTCCAATCTCCCAATCTACCACATTGCGGCCTTGCGCTTTAAAAAAACAACCCACTTTTTCTGCAGCATTGAACACTTTATTCTGCAGTCTGTTTCCTTTCCCTTGTAGAACAGAGAACATAGAACAGTACAGAACATGAACGGGCCCTTCAACACAGGTTCACACACACTGACCCTCAGTGTGACACAGTTTCACACACACTGACCCTCAGTGTGACACAGTTTCACACACACTTGAGAATCTATGCTATTAGCTGGTATAGTCAATTAGAGATATTATATTTTGTTGTAGTAAAGATGGTTTCTTTTGTTGTTTTAGCTAATATAAAATGGATGCTTATTTTAGTGGAAAGCAGTAAGATGGATGCTTGTGGCAGAAATGTTATCCTTGGGAACAGAATGTGTTTGTCCCTTTACGAGTGATAAGGAGTGTACAGAAGAGATGGGCTATTGTCCTCTCCCACTCTGTCTGACTGCGAGTACTGTGTATTGAAACAGTAAAGCAAGGTCATGCAGCTGCGAGATTGCTCGTCTATAGAGATAAGAAAGTTTCTTTCTTATTAGCAACTCCTTATTTGGGTGCGTGTGAAAGTAGGAAAAGTTTGAATCCACGCTAGGTAAATTGATGCGTTTCTCTAAATACATGTGACTTATATTAATGGTTTGGTTTTTGAGCATGTGACCTGTATCAATGATTTTGTCTTCTCTGTAACCATGGAAATTGTATTAGATGTGTAATTGGTCATTGTATTAGATGTGTAATTGGTCCTTGATTTCTTTTTGTCACACCTCTCTTTTTCTGTATAAAAAAGTAAACAATCGTGGAGAAGTTGTTCTTCCCCTGCCCTGAGTTGAGGTCTCTTCAGACACTAGTGTTGTGTCTGGAGATCTTCTCGGGAAGAACCCCATGGTGGAATAAATCTGATGTGCTAATCCAGTATCACGTGTGATTATTCAGACTGAAGGTAAAGAATTTGATTTAACATTTGGTGGCAGCGGTGGGATTTCAAAAGACAATTACCACGAGTTCGCGGCCAAGGAGCTGAGAAGTCTCGGAGGCAGAGAGAGGAATTGGGCCCCCAATGCAAGTGGTTTGTTTTACTGCATCGGTTTCCTCTGATCTGTCGTCTGATGATGAATTGGCCATTCGCTAACTCTTGTGTGATATCTTGACGAAATCAGGTCAGTCTGGTGAATACTGGAAGCGGCAGATATTTTGGTCAGTGATTGGTATCACTGGGAGTCGACTATAATTAAATGATATCGATATCAATACCACTGGGTCAGGTTTCAGTCCTGAGAGAGTGGGGCACAGGTCAGGTTTCAGTCCTGAAAGTGCGGACGTTGTTCAGGTTTCAGTCCTGAAAGCGTGGGTTACAGTCGCTGTAAGATTGGGTCCGATTGTGTGTATGAAAGTGTTGTGAGGTGTGTGAACTTGTGTGAAGTGTTGTGGGGGGTATTAAGATGTGTGACGTTTGGAATGCGGCTGTGTAATTTGTGTCATTTGCAACGCACTGTGTTGAATTATCAGTCAGCAAGATGGGTAATCGTTTGGATACTACAACTGAATCAAACAGTGCTTTGCAAATCTTATGTGAACGGTATCCTGACAAATCGGAGCAATTCAGACAATTGTCGGGGGAGTTAAACAAGAAATTAGGGGATGACTTTTGGCCATTAGAAGGAATAAAGGCTCTGGATGATGTTAAGAAGGTTCAGGAGATAATTTGGAAGAGTAATAGGGGTACTCTGGCAAAGGAACTTATTGCCCTGTGGAAACAGTATTGTCAAGAATTAAGGGAAGCTTCAGTGTTGGCAATTTGGCAGGATAATGCTTTGAAATTGGGAATAGGAATTACAGGAGGGGGAGTGGCTAAATCAGCCGGAGTGTTAAAGAAGGAATGTGCTCATGAGAAACGTTTGAGACAGAAGTCTGGTAAGACCCTGATGGGGTCTGGGGATATGGATGTAAGGGATTACGTAGTCCAATGGCTGGCTTTCCCCGAACGAAGGGAGACTGTTTGTTTCCTGATTTGGATGAATGGAATCACAGAATTGCCTGAAGTCCCTAAATCCCCCATATGTTGTCAGGATGGCAAACTGGAGTCAGCAGCTTTGAGCATTCTGCTCAGCCAGCTGAACTAGTTGTCCTAATACAACAGAGCAGATTTCCGTTATGAAATGATCTGCCCACACAACAGGTCAAACACCGGTGGATGTAGGGAACCGGTTGGGCCAGACTGAAAGCTCAAATAAAAGCAAGTCTCCCTCGGAAAGGAATGCCAACCATCCAAGACGTCATTAAATTACAGGAGGACGCTCCTGACCGGGATAAGGTAATGTGGAAACAGCTCGGGTGCACAGTTGATTGTGAATCTAAACTGTGGATCACCCCTGCTGGACAGGCTTGTATGTCAGATGATTTAGCAATGTGGGTTATTGAATATATACACTTTGCAACTCATTGTGGTGGTAAAGCAACCAGTGATATGCTCCTAGCCACATGCTGGCATTCACGGTTACAATCTCTGGCTCAAGGTATTAGCAATTGTTGCCTGATTTGTCAGCAACATAATCCTGGAAAGGGTGTACCTTATGAGATGGGTAAAACACCATTGTCCGTGGATCCCTTTGAGACCCTCCAGATGGACTACAGTGAGCTGGAGAGATGTCAGTGCTATAAATATGTATTAGTTATTGTAGATGAGTTTAGTAAATGGATTGAGGCTCACCTGACAAAGGATAACAAAGCCTCTACTGTTGTGAAGTGTTAATGAGATTATTCCCAGGTATGGAATTCCAAACCGATTAAGTTCAGACAACGGCTCTTATTTCATGGGTCAAATAAACAAGGAATTCTGTACCCAGATGGGCATCCAGTAATAGTTGCATTGTGCCTACAGACCTCAGACTGCCGGACTAGTTGAAAGGGTTAATCAGACCTTAAAAGTAAATTGGCCAACTACAGGGTGAAATGGGAATTACATGGATCAAATTACTTCATGTAGCCCTGTTCCAGATACGTATCACCCCGGCTGGGGAAGCACGGCTGAGTCCTGCTGAAATTATATCCAACAATCTGACCTGGACCTTGAAGGGAGTAAAAGTGCACTATCAGATCCTTTGTGTCTGGACTCCTGAAAAAGGTTCCTGGGAACACAGTGGTCACATAGAAGCCAATAAGCTAGTAAGAAAGTTTTATGAATTGGAGACTTTAAATTGAGTAACCCGTCCCAGGGAAGATGGGGTCTGTAGAAATACTTTATAAATTGGTCAGTGTGTTAACCGAGTTTCCCTCCTGGAAAGGAAGGGGGGATATGTGTTACTTAGACCCTGGAAAACGTACATATTGCACACAGTTATCAGCTTGTAACCAAGAGATTAGGAGACGAAGGATGGTCAGCGTGGGGGAAGCATGGAATGTAAAAGCCGAAGGCAAAGCAAGTTTATATATATGGCACATTCCAGCAACAAGGCAATTTAAAGTGTTTTACATAAAACATTAAAGAGCAGGAAGCTGAAATAGAATAAGACAGGTATAAAATACCCGAATAAAGGTTACAGTGCAATGTTAGAATGAATAATTATTTGATTTAATAAGAGGCAGCGTCAAACAGAAGTCTTCAGCCTCGATTTAAAGGAACTGAGTGTTGCAGCGAACCTGCCGTTTTCTGGGAGTTTGTTTCATATATGTGGTGCATAAAAAATTAAACGCTGCTTCTCCAGGTTTATTTCTGACTCTGGGACAGAGAGCAGATCTGTCCCAGAAGGCCTGGGAGGTCTGGATGGTTTATAGTGTAGCAGAAGATCAGAAATGTATTTTGGCCCTAAACCATTCAGTGCTTTATGAATCAACAGTAGTATTTTGAAATTAATTCTTTGATAGATTGGATGCGAGTGTGAGACCTCAGAACTGGAATGATGTGATTCACTTTCTTGGCCTTAGTGAAACTTGAGTGGCTGCTTCTGAAACCGCTGCAGCTATCCTGCTGAGCCATAAGTCCTTTAACCCTTGAGATATTCTTAAGGATTTAGTAGACTGACTGAAGTCAGTAAGCCGGCATAGTAGGTGCTATGAGAGATAGAGAGATAGAGAGATAGAGAGATAGAGAGATAGAGAGATAGAGAGAGAGATAGAGAGATAGAGAGAGAGAGAGAGAGAGAGAGAGAGAGAGAGAGAGAGAGAGAGAGAGAGAGAGAGAGAGAGAGAGAGAGAGAGAGAGAGAGAGAGAGAGAGAAATATGAAGAAAGAGGTGTGGGAGGAGTTTCAGCATATTGGATGGATAATCTAAGTTGTAGAGGGATAGGGTTACATACGAAGGAAGGCATATTGAAAGGTTGGGATGTATTATTGGCAGAGTGCCAATGGCATGATGATCAGGAGGAAAAATGCAGTTGGCCAACAGGATTGTAAACAATTGGTAATGCAAAAATGGAAACTTAAGCGAAATAACCCCGAGGACTCCTTGTCTGGCATGGCGACCCTGTTTATAGAAGAGGAGGATGAGGAGTAAATTGGGAAAGTCGGGAATGGTGTAGAACACCTCCCCCATATGCCCCTAGCCACCTGTCCCCAAGAGCAGGAACTGCCCCACTAAGATCCCATCGGGGGGGGCATCGGCACCCCCACAGGGAAGGGCATCCCCAGAGGAAGATGATACCGATAGCGACCAGGAAACTGAAAAGGAGGATGAAAGGAGGGGAAGGGCTGAGGCAGAAGAGGAAGGAGCAGCAGTAATTGAATTCATCAGTGAGAGAGTGCAACGAAGAGCAAAGGAAACGCGAGGCTGAGAACCAGCAGGAAATTAAAAAGACTAAAAAGATAATGCTACTGAGAGCAATGCCAAATCCATTAGCAGGACAGAATGGGGCGTAGGCTGTGATGCATGTATACACCCCATGGAAGTTGCAGGAAATGATGAACATTTCTAGGAATGGTCCAGACTGTGTTTGGATTTGTGAATTGTATAAGATCAACATTAACCATGTATGAAACAGTCGCAAGAGATGTGTTCACCCTAACGTCCGCTATCCTGAATCCAACCGAGCGGGTACGATGGAGAACCCTTTGGGAACCATACCAGCCCGACCACCCCTAGACGGATGAGGGGTTTTTCTGGGCTTGGTGAATTTCTGCCGGAGTGGATCCCCAACGTGGCAGTGTACATTAAATTACTGTCACCCTTGCCTCCGCCAAGGCACCGCAGCAATTCACTCTCTCACCCCAACAAGAAGAAGCATGCCGCAATCTAAAACAGTGCTAGTCACTGCACCAGACATTGGATGTTCCTTATAAGATTGCCCATTTTCAGCTTTATGTGATCAACCTATTGCAAGCCCCAGCTCTCCCAACACAACTGGCCATTATCAAGTGCAATGCCCATCCGGATGGCCGCGACTAAAATTGCCAGGGAAATGCCCTTTGCTGACATCACTGCCCGCACCGTAGCTTGCGAATCCTGCACTATGGTCCCCACAGAACCAAAGATTCTAATGGGCAGAACGGCCTTGCCAGACATGGGTGATGTAGGGTTAATGCAGGGGGATGCCTCTGCTGGGCAACGTGATCTTGGAAATGAGAGGATTGTGCCATTGACTCCTTGACTGGGCTCTGGCTTACCCCTCTTGGGCAAATTTGTGTACCTGATGTTTTTCTGCCCGTTCCTTTCAACTTTATACACTTCCTTACGCATGCTAGTAAGAAGGGTATGGTCAGGATGGCAAAGGAAATCTGGTTGCATCCGAAAATTCACCAGGAGGCGTTAAAACAAGCCTCAGATTTTGAAATTTGCAGATGAAATAATCCCGGAAAGACAAAGGGAATGACACTCATATTGGACTGACCATCCGTCACTGAAAGGAAGTATGCAGGTACAGCAGGCAGTGAAGAAAGTCAATGGAATGTTGGCCATCATAACAAGAGGAGTTGAGTATAGGAGCAAAGAGGTCCTTCTGCAGTTGGAGAACTGCACCTGGAGTGAGACCACACCTGGAGTATTGTGTGCAGTTTTGGTCTCCGAATTTGAGGAAGGATATTCTTGCTATTGAGGGCGTGCAGCGTAAGTTTACAAGGTTAATTCCCGGAATGGCGGGACTGTTGTATGTTGAAAGACTGGAGCGACTTGGCTTGTATACGCTGGAATTTAGAAGAATGAGAGGGGATCTTATTGAAACATAGGATTATTAAGGGATTGAACACGTTAGAGGCAGGAACGGGGTACTGATTTTGAATGATCAGCCATGATCACATTGAATGACGGTGCTGGCTCGAAGGGCCGAGTGGCCTACTCCTGCACCTATTGTCTATTGACCCTTTGAGTGTATATAAGTAGATCTTATAGAGTTGTCAGGGGCACATTATGATTAAGTATGTGTAAGTTATTCTGACCCACACGCCCTCAGCGATGAATTAATTATTTATGCACAGCAATTAACCCCTGCTTTACCAGTCCTGCATTCCCAGGTACAAGAGGCACCGAAGCCACTACCAGTTACATAAGGGGACGAGTCCATAATACCAGGAGACTACGTGCTGAAATCTCTCCTCGGAGTACACGAGGTTAACGTATAATGAAAATGCCCCTGGTGATCATCTGTCTTAAAGCCTTGCAGATTCCAGGTATGATGGAGGAAAGAAGTGCAGGCCGAACCAACCTAACCACAATCACCACCTGTGCCAAGGAGATGTACTCTAATGCGATGATGATAACCCGGAGGGATTTGGAAAATGGAACGTCAGCCGACTGAAGGCCTGTATTGGACTTTTGAGGCATCTTCACTTTTCGTGACTGTTGAAGGACTGTCATCATAAAATGTTACCTTGTTATTGGACTAAATGTAAAATTTGATGATGTATGTCGAAGTGCGGTAGGTTGGATTCTCACAGAACTATGTCTGGTCTCTCCACTACAGAGATGTAAACATGATCTCAAGTTCCTCGGAGAAGTCCCAAGACGTAACTTATTTCTCCGAGATCACTCAGCTATGTACTCCCCACAGTCAGTTGTTTGCTACCCACCCATAACCTCAGTACAGGCATTATTCAGCATGACCAGAATGGGACCCCCTAAAGTACCTTATATGTGATAATTGGAGGGAGAAAGCAAAAATAAAGGCGTCTAAACCCACCTTATTTATGAACCCTTTACTGCCCCGCCTGCTATTGGTCTTCCGTTACCAAAGGATAATTCACATTCACAGGACGTATGTTTGGTCGCGGATATCGCCAAACCGTGCAAATTCACACCCAACTTTTACCCAGATGATGAAAGAAAGAGGTGGCAGAGATGCACAATGGTTCTCTGAGCAGTTTAGGATCTTGATAGAGGGAGGTGAGTTAAACATGTATTCGATATGTCATGGCACTTTGTTTTTAACGGATACAAACCTTTTCTTTTTCTTTAATGGTACAGCCACTAATGTCCTGAATCCACCAGTCCCGAGGTGGCAATAGGAACCCTGATTCCTATGACAATAACCTGTCCCTCCCAGTGGGTCTCTCGTCAAAGGTTGGTGACTAAAACTGTTTCAGAAGAATTTTGTTCAAAGTGGAAAGATCCCACATCTCTAGGAACACATGGGAGCACTGTGGGATAGGGATGGGCGAGCTTCTTTAGTCTAGGCTTCACTGGAGGTTATTTGGCTGCCAATAATCGCAATTACCTCATTTGTGGTCTCACTATCTTGGGTAATGCAACCACGGGGGCCCTCGACATGATTACCCAGGGACTTACTGAACTTAGGCTCTTTACTATGCAGAACAGATATGCCCTAGATTATTTGTTGGCTCTGGAAGGATGTGTCTGTGCTATAGTAAAAGGTAGTTGTATGATGGGAGTTAGGGATCAGACAGAGAATATTACTAGTTTTATTACAAAGATAAGAGAGTAAATGGATAACATGAAGGAGTCGAATAGTTGGGGTGATTAGGATTTTGGGGGCTGGTCGGACAAGTTGATTAATATAGCATTGCATATGGGAATTTTAATTGTTTGTATTTTTGTCAGGTTGGCCATTCTGAAATGCGTATTGAGAAGAATGGAGATGGTGTTAGAGTGTATTGGTACTTCAAGAATGTTAGTGGTAAGACAAACTGAATTATATGATAAGGAGGTTGAGGATGTTGATAGTGTGAAGGAAGAGTTTTGAACGACTAGGAAGATTATTAGATTAGGAGGTAAGAGTGAAGGGGAAGATGAAGTGGTTTTGAGGATGAGCAACATAATAGAATAGGTGTAATAGGATATGTGCCCTTTGGAGGGCTATACCAGAAGAATGATGCATGTGTGGAGTTTTGAAACTAAAAGGGTTAAGGTGATGTAGGCAAGAAGCAGTTCATGTAAGAGATATTGTAGCAGGGAGCAGTTTTCTGGTGTCAGGGGTCATTGTTTAGAAGTGTTAATGGTGGTCAAGTATTGATGTAGTTTCCTTTTTAGTTTGATTTGATTAGAAGTTGAAGTTTGATTTGATTAGAAGTTGAAGTTCGATTTGATTAGAAGTTGAAGTTTGATTTGATTAGAAGTTGAAGTTTGAAGTTTGATTTGATTAGAAGTTGAAGTTCGATTTGATTAGAAGTTGAAGTTTGAAGTTTGATTTGATTATATTTAGAAGTTTGATTTGATTTGATTATATTTAGAAGTTTGATTTGATTTGATTAGAAGTTGAAGTTTGAAGTTTGATTTGATTAGAAGTTGAAGTTTGAAGTTGATTTGATTAGAAGTTTGAAGTTTGATTTGATTAGAAGTTGAAGTTCGATTTGATTAGAAGTTGAAGTTTGATTTGATTAGAAGTTGAAGTTCGATTTGATTAGAAGTTGAAGTTGATTTGATTAGAAGTTTGAAGTTTGATTTGATTAGAAGTTGAAGTTTGATTTGATTAGAAGTTGAAGTTTGAAGTTTGATTTGATTATATTTTGAAGTTTGATTTGATTAGAAGTTGAAGTTCGATTTGATTAGAAGTTGAAGTTTGAAGTTTGATTTGATTAGAAGTTGAAGTTTGAAGTTGATTTGATTAGAAGTTTGAAGTTTGATTTGATTAGAAGTTGAAGTTCGATTTGATTAGAAGTTGAAGTTTGAAGTTTGATTTGATTAGAAGTTGAAGTTTGAAGTTTGATTTGATTAGAAGTTGAAGTTTGAAGTTTGATTTGATTAGAAGTTGAAGTTTGAAGTTTGATTTGATTAGAAGTTGAAGTTTGAAGTTTGATTTGATTAGAAGTTGAAGTTCGATTTGATTAGAAGTTGAAGTTTGATTTGATTAGAAGTTGAAGTTTGAAGTTTGATTTGATTAGAAGTTGAAGTTTGATTTGATTAGAAGTTGAAGTTTGAAGTTTGATTTGATTAGAAGTTGAAGTTTGAAGTTGATTTGATTAGAAGTTTGAAGTTTGATTTGATTATATTTTGAAGTTTGATTTGATTATATTTAGAAGTTTGATTTGATTAGAAGTTTGATTTGATTATATTTAGAAGTTTGATTTGATTAGAAGTTTGATTTGATTATATTTAGAGGGTTGGTTGTACTTAGTTTGTTTTCTATCCACCTGAGGTAATATGAAGGCGTTGTTTTACTCTTGAAGTGTTTAAGGTGATTTATTGTTTTAAGCTTTGATAGTTATCATAGAATGATAAAAGGAGGGAATGAGAATCTATGCTATTAGCTGGTATAGTCAATTAGAGATATTATATTTTGTTGTAGTAAAGATGGTTTCTTTTGTTGTTTTAGCTAATATAAAATGGATGCTTATTTTAGTGGAAAGCAGTAAGATGGATGCTTGTGGCAGAAATGTTATCCTTGGGAACAGAATGTGTTTGTCCCTTTACGAGTGATAAGGAGTGTACAGAAGAGATGGGCTATTGTCCTCTCCCACTCTGTCTGACTGCGAGTACTGTGTATTGAAACAGTAAAGCAAGGTCATGCAGCTGCGAGATTGCTCGTCTATAGAGATAAGAAAGTTTCTTTCTTATTAGCAACTCCTTATTTGGGTGCGTGTGAAAGTAGGAAAAGTTTGAATCCACGCTAGGTAAATTGATGCGTTTCTCTAAATACATGTGACTTATATTAATGGTTTGGTTTTTGAGCATGTGACCTGTATCAATGATTTTGTCTTCTCTGTAACCATGGAAATTGTATTAGATGTGTAATTGGTCATTGTATTAGATGTGTAATTGGTCCTTGATTTCTTTTTGTCACACCTCTCTTTTTCTGTATAAAAAAGTAAACAATCGTGGAGAAGTTGTTCTTCCCCTGCCCTGAGTTGAGGTCTCTTCAGACACTAGTGTTGTGTCTGGAGATCTTCTCGGGAAGAACCCCATGGTGGAATAAATCTGATGTGCTAATCCAGTATCACGTGTGATTATTCAGACTGAAGGTAAAGAATTTGATTTAACATTTGGTGGCAGCGGTGGGATTTCAAAAGACAATTACCACGAGTTCGCGGCCAAGGAGCTGAGAAGTCTCGGAGGCAGAGAGAGGAATTGGGCCCCCAATGCAAGTGGTTTGTTTTACTGCATCGGTTTCCTCTGATCTGTCGTCTGATGATGAATTGGCCATTCGCTAACTCTTGTGTGATATCTTGACGAAATCAGGTCAGTCTGGTGAATACTGGAAGCGGCAGATATTTTGGTCAGTGATTGGTATCACTGGGAGTCGACTATAATTAAATGATATCGATATCAATACCACTGGGTCAGGTTTCAGTCCTGAGAGAGTGGGGCACAGGTCAGGTTTCAGTCCTGAAAGTGCGGACGTTGTTCAGGTTTCAGTCCTGAAAGCGTGGGTTACAGTCGCTGTAAGATTGGGTCCGATTGTGTGTATGAAAGTGTTGTGAGGTGTGTGAACTTGTGTGAAGTGTTGTGGGGGGTATTAAGATGTGTGACGTTTGGAATGCGGCTGTGTAATTTGTGTCATTTGCAACGCACTGTGTTGAATTATCAGTCAGCAAGATGGGTAATCGTTTGGATACTACAACTGAATCAAACAGTGCTTTGCAAATCTTATGTGAACGGTATCCTGACAAATCGGAGCAATTCAGACAATTGTCGGGGGAGTTAAACAAGAAATTAGGGGATGACTTTTGGCCATTAGAAGGAATAAAGGCTCTGGATGATGTTAAGAAGGTTCAGGAGATAATTTGGAAGAGTAATAGGGGTACTCTGGCAAAGGAACTTATTGCCCTGTGGAAACAGTATTGTCAAGAATTAAGGGAAGCTTCAGTGTTGGCAAGTTGGCAGGATAATGCTTTGAAATTGGGAATAGGAATTACAGGAGGGGGAGTGGCTAAATCAGCCGGAGTGTTAAAGAAGGAATGTGCTCATGAGAAACGTTTGAGACAGAAGTCTGGTAAGACCCTGATGGGGTCTGGGGATATGGATGTAAGGGATTACGTAGTCCAATGGCTGGCTTTCCCCGAACGAAGGGAGACTGTTTGTTTCCTGATTTGGATGAATGGAATCACAGAATTGCCTGAAGTCCCTAAATCCCCCATATGTTGTCAGGATGGCAAACTGGAGTCAGCAGCTTTGAGCATTCTGCTCAGCCAGCTGAACTAGTTGTCCTAATACAACAGAGCAGATTTCCGTTATGAAATGATCTGCCCACACAACAGGTCAAACACCGGTGGATGTAGGGAACCGGTTGGGCCAGACTGAAAGCTCAAATAAAAGCAAGTCTCCCTCGGAAAGGAATGCCAACCATCCAAGACGTCATTAAATTACAGGAGGACGCTCCTGACCGGGATAAGGTAATGTGGAAACAGCTCGGGTGCACAGTTGATTGTGAATCTAAACTGTGGATCACCCCTGCTGGACAGGCTTGTATGTCAGATGATTTAGCAATGTGGGTTATTGAATATATACACTTTGCAACTCATTGTGGTGGTAAAGCAACCAGTGATATGCTCCTAGCCACATGCTGGCATTCACGGTTACAATCTCTGGCTCAAGGTATTAGCAATTGTTGCCTGATTTGTCAGCAACATAATCCTGGAAAGGGTGTACCTTATGAGATGGGTAAAACACCATTGTCCGTGGATCCCTTTGAGACCCTCCAGATGGACTACAGTGAGCTGGAGAGATGTCAGTGCTATAAATATGTATTAGTTATTGTAGATGAGTTTAGTAAATGGATTGAGGCTCACCTGACAAAGGATAACAAAGCCTCTACTGTTGTGAAGTGTTAATGAGATTATTCCCAGGTATGGAATTCCAAACCGATTAAGTTCAGACAACGGCTCTTATTTCATGGGTCAAATAAACAAGGAATTCTGTACCCAGATGGGCATCCAGTAATAGTTGCATTGTGCCTACAGACCTCAGACTGCCGGACTAGTTGAAAGGGTTAATCAGACCTTAAAAGTAAATTGGCCAACTACAGGGTGAAATGGGAATTACATGGATCAAATTACTTCATGTAGCCCTGTTCCAGATACGTATCACCCCGGCTGGGGAAGCACGGCTGAGTCCTGCTGAAATTATATCCAACAATCTGACCTGGACCTTGAAGGGAGTAAAAGTGCACTATCAGATCCTTTGTGTCTGGACTCCTGAAAAAGGTTCCTGGGAACACAGTGGTCACATAGAAGCCAATAAGCTAGTAAGAAAGTTTTATGAATTGGAGACTTTAAATTGAGTAACCCGTCCCAGGGAAGATGGGGTCTGTAGAAATACTTTATAAATTGGTCAGTGTGTTAACCGAGTTTCCCTCCTGGAAAGGAAGGGGGGATATGTGTTACTTAGACCCTGGAAAACGTACATATTGCACACAGTTATCAGCTTGTAACCAAGAGATTAGGAGACGAAGGATGGTCAGCGTGGGGGAAGCATGGAATGTAAAAGCCGAAGGCAAAGCAAGTTTATATATATGGCACATTCCAGCAACAAGGCAATTTAAAGTGTTTTACATAAAACATTAAAGAGCAGGAAGCTGAAATAGAATAAGACAGGTATAAAATACCCGAATAAAGGTTACAGTGCAATGTTAGAATGAATAATTATTTGATTTAATAAGAGGCAGCGTCAAACAGAAGTCTTCAGCCTCGATTTAAAGGAACTGAGTGTTGCAGCGAACCTGCCGTTTTCTGGGAGTTTGTTTCATATATGTGGTGCATAAAAAATTAAACGCTGCTTCTCCAGGTTTATTTCTGACTCTGGGACAGAGAGCAGATCTGTCCCAGAAGGCCTGGGAGGTCTGGATGGTTTATAGTGTAGCAGAAGATCAGAAATGTATTTTGGCCCTAAACCATTCAGTGCTTTATGAATCAACAGTAGTATTTTGAAATTAATTCTTTGATAGATTGGATGCGAGTGTGAGACCTCAGAACTGGAATGATGTGATTCACTTTCTTGGCCTTAGTGAAACTTGAGTGGCTGCTTCTGAAACCGCTGCAGCTATCCTGCTGAGCCATAAGTCCTTTAACCCTTGAGATATTCTTAAGGATTTAGTAGACTGACTGAAGTCAGTAAGCCGGCATAGTAGGTGCTATGAGAGATAGAGAGATAGAGAGATAGAGAGATAGAGAGATAGAGAGATAGAGAGAGAGATAGAGAGAGAGAGAGAGAGAGAGAGAGAGAGAGAGAGAGAGAGAGAGAGAGAGAGAGAGAGAGAGAGAGAGAGAGAGAGAGAGAGAGAGAGAGAGAGAGAGAGAGAGAGAGAGAGAGAGAAATATGAAGAAAGAGGTGTGGGAGGAGTTTCAGCATATTGGATGGATAATCTAAGTTGTAGAGGGATAGGGTTACATACGAAGGAAGGCATATTGAAAGGTTGGGATGTATTATTGGCAGAGTGCCAATGGCATGATGATCAGGAGGAAAAATGCAGTTGGCCAACAGGATTGTAAACAATTGGTAATGCAAAAATGGAAACTTAAGCGAAATAACCCCGAGGACTCCTTGTCTGGCATGGCGACCCTGTTTATAGAAGAGGAGGATGAGGAGTAAATTGGGAAAGTCGGGAATGGTGTAGAACACCTCCCCCATATGCCCCTAGCCACCTGTCCCCAAGAGCAGGAACTGCCCCACTAAGATCCCATCGGGGGGGGCATCGGCACCCCCACAGGGAAGGGCATCCCCAGAGGAAGATGATACCGATAGCGACCAGGAAACTGAAAAGGAGGATGAAAGGAGGGGAAGGGCTGAGGCAGAAGAGGAAGGAGCAGCAGTAATTGAATTCATCAGTGAGAGAGTGCAACGAAGAGCAAAGGAAACGCGAGGCTGAGAACCAGCAGGAAATTAAAAAGACTAAAAAGATAATGCTACTGAGAGCAATGCCAAATCCATTAGCAGGACAGAATGGGGCGTAGGCTGTGATGCATGTATACACCCCATGGAAGTTGCAGGAAATGATGAACATTTCTAGGAATGGTCCAGACTGTGTTTGGATTTGTGAATTGTATAAGATCAACATTAACCATGTATGAAACAGTCGCAAGAGATGTGTTCACCCTAACGTCCGCTATCCTGAATCCAACCGAGCGGGTACGATGGAGAACCCTTTGGGAACCATACCAGCCCGACCACCCCTAGACGGATGAGGGGTTTTTCTGGGCTTGGTGAATTTCTGCCGGAGTGGATCCCCAACGTGGCAGTGTACATTAAATTACTGTCACCCTTGCCTCCGCCAAGGCACCGCAGCAATTCACTCTCTCACCCCAACAAGAAGAAGCATGCCGCAATCTAAAACAGTGCTAGTCACTGCACCAGACATTGGATGTTCCTTATAAGATTGCCCATTTTCAGCTTTATGTGATCAACCTATTGCAAGCCCCAGCTCTCCCAACACAACTGGCCATTATCAAGTGCAATGCCCATCCGGATGGCCGCGACTAAAATTGCCAGGGAAATGCCCTTTGCTGACATCACTGCCCGCACCGTAGCTTGCGAATCCTGCACTATGGTCCCCACAGAACCAAAGATTCTAATGGGCAGAACGGCCTTGCCAGACATGGGTGATGTAGGGTTAATGCAGGGGGATGCCTCTGCTGGGCAACGTGATCTTGGAAATGAGAGGATTGTGCCATTGACTCCTTGACTGGGCTCTGGCTTACCCCTCTTGGGCAAATTTGTGTACCTGATGTTTTTCTGCCCGTTCCTTTCAACTTTATACACTTCCTTACGCATGCTAGTAAGAAGGGTATGGTCAGGATGGCAAAGGAAATCTGGTTGCATCCGAAAATTCACCAGGAGGCGTTAAAACAAGCCTCAGATTTTGAAATTTGCAGATGAAATAATCCCGGAAAGACAAAGGGAATGACACTCATATTGGACTGACCATCCGTCACTGAAAGGAAGTATGCAGGTACAGCAGGCAGTGAAGAAAGTCAATGGAATGTTGGCCATCATAACAAGAGGAGTTGAGTATAGGAGCAAAGAGGTCCTTCTGCAGTTGGAGAACTGCACCTGGAGTGAGACCACACCTGGAGTATTGTGTGCAGTTTTGGTCTCCGAATTTGAGGAAGGATATTCTTGCTATTGAGGGCGTGCAGCGTAAGTTTACAAGGTTAATTCCCGGAATGGCGGGACTGTTGTATGTTGAAAGACTGGAGCGACTTGGCTTGTATACGCTGGAATTTAGAAGAATGAGAGGGGATCTTATTGAAACATAGGATTATTAAGGGATTGAACACGTTAGAGGCAGGAACGGGGTACTGATTTTGAATGATCAGCCATGATCACATTGAATGACGGTGCTGGCTCGAAGGGCCGAGTGGCCTACTCCTGCACCTATTGTCTATTGACCCTTTGAGTGTATATAAGTAGATCTTATAGAGTTGTCAGGGGCACATTATGATTAAGTATGTGTAAGTTATTCTGACCCACACGCCCTCAGCGATGAATTAATTATTTATGCACAGCAATTAACCCCTGCTTTACCAGTCCTGCATTCCCAGGTACAAGAGGCACCGAAGCCACTACCAGTTACATAAGGGGACGAGTCCATAATACCAGGAGACTACGTGCTGAAATCTCTCCTCGGAGTACACGAGGTTAACGTATAATGAAAATGCCCCTGGTGATCATCTGTCTTAAAGCCTTGCAGATTCCAGGTATGATGGAGGAAAGAAGTGCAGGCCGAACCAACCTAACCACAATCACCACCTGTGCCAAGGAGATGTACTCTAATGCGATGATGATAACCCGGAGGGATTTGGAAAATGGAACGTCAGCCGACTGAAGGCCTGTATTGGACTTTTGAGGCATCTTCACTTTTCGTGACTGTTGAAGGACTGTCATCATAAAATGTTACCTTGTTATTGGACTAAATGTAAAATTTGATGATGTATGTCGAAGTGCGGTAGGTTGGATTCTCACAGAACTATGTCTGGTCTCTCCACTACAGAGATGTAAACATGATCTCAAGTTCCTCGGAGAAGTCCCAAGACGTAACTTATTTCTCCGAGATCACTCAGCTATGTACTCCCCACAGTCAGTTGTTTGCTACCCACCCATAACCTCAGTACAGGCATTATTCAGCATGACCAGAATGGGACCCCCTAAAGTACCTTATATGTGATAATTGGAGGGAGAAAGCAAAAATAAAGGCGTCTAAACCCACCTTATTTATGAACCCTTTACTGCCCCGCCTGCTATTGGTCTTCCGTTACCAAAGGATAATTCACATTCACAGGACGTATGTTTGGTCGCGGATATCGCCAAACCGTGCAAATTCACACCCAACTTTTACCCAGATGATGAAAGAAAGAGGTGGCAGAGATGCACAATGGTTCTCTGAGCAGTTTAGGATCTTGATAGAGGGAGGTGAGTTAAACATGTATTCGATATGTCATGGCACTTTGTTTTTAACGGATACAAACCTTTTCTTTTTCTTTAATGGTACAGCCACTAATGTCCTGAATCCACCAGTCCCGAGGTGGCAATAGGAACCCTGATTCCTATGACAATAACCTGTCCCTCCCAGTGGGTCTCTCGTCAAAGGTTGGTGACTAAAACTGTTTCAGAAGAATTTTGTTCAAAGTGGAAAGATCCCACATCTCTAGGAACACATGGGAGCACTGTGGGATAGGGATGGGCGAGCTTCTTTAGTCTAGGCTTCACTGGAGGTTATTTGGCTGCCAATAATCGCAATTACCTCATTTGTGGTCTCACTATCTTGGGTAATGCAACCACGGGGGCCCTCGACATGATTACCCAGGGACTTACTGAACTTAGGCTCTTTACTATGCAGAACAGATATGCCCTAGATTATTTGTTGGCTCTGGAAGGATGTGTCTGTGCTATAGTAAAAGGTAGTTGTATGATGGGAGTTAGGGATCAGACAGAGAATATTACTAGTTTTATTACAAAGATAAGAGAGTAAATGGATAACATGAAGGAGTCGAATAGTTGGGGTGATTAGGATTTTGGGGGCTGGTCGGACAAGTTGATTAATATAGCATTGCATATGGGAATTTTAATTGTTTGTATTTTTGTCAGGTTGGCCATTCTGAAATGCGTATTGAGAAGAATGGAGATGGTGTTAGAGTGTATTGGTACTTCAAGAATGTTAGTGGTAAGACAAACTGAATTATATGATAAGGAGGTTGAGGATGTTGATAGTGTGAAGGAAGAGTTTTGAACGACTAGGAAGATTATTAGATTAGGAGGTAAGAGTGAAGGGGAAGATGAAGTGGTTTTGAGGATGAGCAACATAATAGAATAGGTGTAATAGGATATGTGCCCTTTGGAGGGCTATACCAGAAGAATGATGCATGTGTGGAGTTTTGAAACTAAAAGGGTTAAGGTGATGTAGGCAAGAAGCAGTTCATGTAAGAGATATTGTAGCAGGGAGCAGTTTTCTGGTGTCAGGGGTCATTGTTTAGAAGTGTTAATGGTGGTCAAGTATTGATGTAGTTTCCTTTTTAGTTTGATTTGATTAGAAGTTGAAGTTTGATTTGATTAGAAGTTGAAGTTCGATTTGATTAGAAGTTGAAGTTTGATTTGATTAGAAGTTGAAGTTTGAAGTTTGATTTGATTAGAAGTTGAAGTTCGATTTGATTAGAAGTTGAAGTTTGAAGTTTGATTTGATTATATTTAGAAGTTTGATTTGATTTGATTATATTTAGAAGTTTGATTTGATTTGATTAGAAGTTGAAGTTTGAAGTTTGATTTGATTAGAAGTTGAAGTTTGAAGTTGATTTGATTAGAAGTTTGAAGTTTGATTTGATTAGAAGTTGAAGTTCGATTTGATTAGAAGTTGAAGTTTGATTTGATTAGAAGTTGAAGTTCGATTTGATTAGAAGTTGAAGTTGATTTGATTAGAAGTTTGAAGTTTGATTTGATTAGAAGTTGAAGTTTGATTTGATTAGAAGTTGAAGTTTGAAGTTTGATTTGATTATATTTTGAAGTTTGATTTGATTAGAAGTTGAAGTTCGATTTGATTAGAAGTTGAAGTTTGATTTGATTAGAAGTTGAAGTTTGAAGTTTGATTTGATTAGAAGTTGAAGTTTGATTTGATTAGAAGTTGAAGTTTGAAGTTTGATTTGATTAGAAGTTGAAGTTTGAAGTTGATTTGATTAGAAGTTTGAAGTTTGATTTGATTATATTTTGAAGTTTGATTTGATTATATTTAGAAGTTTGATTTGATTAGAAGTTTGATTTGATTATATTTAGAAGTTTGATTTGATTAGAAGTTTGATTTGATTATATTTAGAGGGTTGGTTGTACTTAGTTTGTTTTCTATCCACCTGAGGTAATATGAAGGCGTTGTTTTACTCTTGAAGTGTTTAAGGTGATTTATTGTTTTAAGCTTTGATAGTTATCATAGAATGATAAAAGGAGGGAATGAGAATCTATGCTATTAGCTGGTATAGTCAATTAGAGATATTATATTTTGTTGTAGTAAAGATGGTTTCTTTTGTTGTTTTAGCTAATATAAAATGGATGCTTATTTTAGTGGAAAGCAGTAAGATGGATGCTTGTGGCAGAAATGTTATCCTTGGGAACAGAATGTGTTTGTCCCTTTACGAGTGATAAGGAGTGTACAGAAGAGATGGGCTATTGTCCTCTCCCACTCTGTCTGACTGCGAGTACTGTGTATTGAAACAGTAAAGCAAGGTCATGCAGCTGCGAGATTGCTCGTCTATAGAGATAAGAAAGTTTCTTTCTTATTAGCAACTCCTTATTTGGGTGCGTGTGAAAGTAGGAAAAGTTTGAATCCACGCTAGGTAAATTGATGCGTTTCTCTAAATACATGTGACTTATATTAATGGTTTGGTTTTTGAGCATGTGACCTGTATCAATGATTTTGTCTTCTCTGTAACCATGGAAATTGTATTAGATGTGTAATTGGTCATTGTATTAGATGTGTAATTGGTCCTTGATTTCTTTTTGTCACACCTCTCTTTTTCTGTATAAAAAAGTAAACAATCGTGGAGAAGTTGTTCTTCCCCTGCCCTGAGTTGAGGTCTCTTCAGACACTAGTGTTGTGTCTGGAGATCTTCTCGGGAAGAACCCCATGGTGGAATAAATCTGATGTGCTAATCCAGTATCACGTGTGATTATTCAGACTGAAGGTAAAGAATTTGATTTAACACACTGACCTCTCTCATCTCCCCAATGAAAGTGACACATAAAGGGATTGGAATTGGGACGCTCAATTACACTTAATTACTCGGTAAATTAGACTTTAGCCTCGCCTCGGAAATATTTAATGTTGTCAAGTTTGTGTAGTTGAGACATTCACAGTTTTTACTGAGTTGCTGTTACTCAGAACTTGTGATTCTCCACCCAGCTGTTTTGCAATTGGTGATTTGCATCATCACTTGATGCCATTTGTTTTTCATCTTCTCCAATTTGGAGCAGACGTGGACAGTTTGATTTGCATGAAACAAAGAGCAGGCATTCAAATACTTTGCCGTGTGAGCCACAGGAATAAGGTGGCGGAATAAACACGTTCCTTTACAGAATGGCAGGCAGAGACGAATGGGGTGCCGCAAGGCTCAGTGCTGGGACCCTAGTTATTTACAATATATATTAACGATTTAGACCCACCCCCGCCTCCCCCACTCTCTACTCACCCCCAACCCTCCCCTCCACCCACTTGCCCCACCTGCATTCTCACCGTCCCCCCACCCCCACTGTCCCCCTTCCCCCCTACCCCCCACTCTCTTCCCACCACCACCCTTCCCCCCACACTCCCTCTCACCTCCCCCACCCTCCCCTCCTTTCACTCTCACTGCCCCCTACCCCATCACCCACCTTTCCCTCCCTCCCCCACTCTCCCCTTTTCCCTGACCCTCAGTCCCCCTTCCCTCCCACCCCCACTCTCTCTTCCCCCCACCACCACCCCACACCCCCTCTCCTACCCCTCCTCCCCCTTTCACTCTCACTGTCTCCTTCCCCACCCACCTTCTCCCCTTTGCTTCCCCCCCACTCTTCCCTGACCCCCACTGTCCCCCTTCCCCCCCTCCCCAGTCCCACTCTCCCTCCCACCCCCACTCTCTGCTCCTCCCACCCCCAATCTCTTCACCCCCCTCCCCAGTCCCACTCTCCCTCCCACCCCCACTCTCTACTCCTCCCACCCCCCCTCTTCCCTGACCCCCACTGTTCCCCTTCCCCCTACCCTCTCTTCCCCCAACCACCCCCGCTGTCCCCCTCCCCAGTCCCACTCTCCCCCTACTCTCTCCTCACCCACTCTCTCTCTCCCCCCCTTTCCCCCACTCTCTCCTCCCCCCCCCTCCTACCCCCCCCCTCCCCTCACCCCACTCGGCCCCACGTCCACTCCCCTCCCCTCCGTGGAGCCGTTGGCGGCGAAAGGCACTTACCGAGCGTGCAGGGAGGAGGAGGAGGGAGCCCCGGACTGCTGGAGTCGGGCAGCGGAGGTGGGACTACTCGAGTCGGGCGGGCGGGGCCGGTCTGGGAGCGTCGAGAGGGGAGAGAGGCGCTGCGGGAGGCGCGCAGTCTGAAGTCGCGACGGGCCGTCGGTGGCAGCGGCCCTCGTCGACGTCGCCATCGGTGGAAGGGGGGGGGACTCAAGGACGCCGTGGCGTGGGTTGAAGGGACGGAAGGGAAGGATGAGGACCATCAGTCCGACCATCTCCCTCCTGCTCGGGAGACAGTGTCCCCCCCCCCCCCGGGTGTGGGAGAGCGGGGAGGGGAGGCGGTGATTGCGGGTGGGCGGCCAGCTCCGCTAACGGTGGCCATCTTGTGTGTGCGAGTGAGGAGAGGCCGTGCCGTGCCGTGCTGGTGACCTCAGACGCACAGCACTTGGAAAAATGTGTTTAGAAATGAGAGTTTGAAAGTTAAAAATGTCTGTAACTTAAAAGATATTCGACCAATGACAATTAAGCTCTCGCGGGCCACATAAAATGACGTGGCGGGCCTTGTGTTTGACACCTGTGATTTAGACGAAGGAATTAAATGTGACATCTCCATGTTTGAGGATGACACAAAGCTGGGTGGCAGTGTGAGCTGCGATGAGGATGCTATGAGGCTGCAGAGTGACTTGGATAGGTTGGGTGAGTGGGCAGATGCAGGGCAGATTCAGTAGAATGTAGATAAATGTGAGGTTAAACACTTTGGTGGCAAGAACAGGAAGGCAGATTGTTATCTGAATGGTGTCAGAATAGGAAAAGGGGAGGTGCAAAGAGAGCTGGGTGTCCTTGTACATCAGTCACTGAAAGTTAGCATGCAGGTCTAGCAGGCAGTGAAGAAAGCTAATGGCATGGTTGCCTTCATTGCGAGAGGATTTGAGTAAAGGAGCAAGGTGGTCCTACTGCTATTGTACAGGGCACTGGAGAGATCCCACATAAAGTGTTGTGTGCAGTTTTGGTTTAATTTGAAGAAGGACATTCTTGCTATTGAGGGAGTGCAGCGTAGGTTCACCAGGTTCATTCCTGGGATGGCGGGACTGACATATGATGAAAGGATGGGTCGACTGGGCTTGAATTCACTGAATTTTAGCAGGATGAGAGGGGATCTTATAGAAACATATACAATTCTTAAGGGATTGGACAGGCAAGATGCAGGTAAAATGTGCCTTCCAAATGGCAGGAGAAAAATGCAAGTGAACTGTTGCACTACCACCTGTGAGCTGTTGCACTACCACTAGTGGGCCGTTGCACTCTATCAAACTTTGATCAAATACTCTATGGAAGTATTCAATTGGTAACGACCGTCACAGTGACACAGTTTCACACACACTGACCCTCAGTGTGACAGTTTCTCACACACTGACCAACACAGTAACACAGTTTCACAGACACTGACCCTCAGTGTGACACAGTTTCACACACACTGACCCTCAGTGTGACACAGTTTCACACACACTGACCTTCCGTGCTCCCCCACCTACAGGGAACCTCAATCGGGGGTCCACTGGGTCTCCCCCTTCCCCCTTTAGCCAGGTGGTCCCAGCTACTCCCCACCCATACAATTGTCCTCATGCACCCCCCTCTGAAAACCAACCATCCCCCCACCAGACATCAGCCCGGCCTCCCTCTGCCCCCCCCCCGCCTTCATCCGACCCCAACCCCCACACTTGCCGGGTGTTCACCATCCCCCCTGACCTCCCCCTTTCTGATACAGAACGGTCTGCCCTCAGCAGGGGCCTCACCTTTGTTCCCCTCCGCCCCCACCTCAACGAGTTCCGGGTCCCCCACGATGTGGAGCTCTTCTGCCGTCGCCTCTACCTCCGAGCCTTTTTCCATGGGAAGCTGTCCTCACCCCCCAGTGATGAACCCTTCTCCCGTCTCCAGCGGACCCCCTCCTCTTGGTCTCCTCCGATTGGCCAACTACCCTCACTAGAACTTTTCATCTCCAACTGCCGGCGTGACATTAACCGCCTCAAATTCACTCCCCTGACTCACTCTAACCTCTCCCCTCCTGAACGTACAGCCCTCCACTCACTCTGCAGCAACCCCGACTTAGTCATCAAACCCGCTGACAAGGGAGGTGCTGTGGTAGTCTGGCGTGCTGACCTCTACCGGGCCGAGGCCAGACGACAACTCTCAGACACCTCCTCCTACTTATCCTTGGACCATGACCCCACCGACGAGCACCAGGCCTTTATCACCAACACTATCACTGTTCTCATCTATTCCGGCTCTCTGCCCTCTAAAGCCCACAACCTGATCGTTCCCCAGCCCCGCACGGACCGATTTTACCTTCTCCCCAAAATCCACAAATAGAACTGTCCTGGCAGACCCATTGTTTCTGCCTGTTCATGTCCCACCAAATTAATTTCCACCTATCTCGACTCCATCCTATCCCCCCATGTCTGATCAATCCCCAACTATGTCCAAGACACCTCACATGCTCTCCGTCTCCTCAATAACTTCCGGTTTTTCAGGCCCCCACTCCCTCATCTTTACCATGGATGTTCGGTCACTCTACACTTCCATATCCCACCCAGAGAGTCTTAAAGCCCTCCGTTTCTTCCTCGACCGCAGAACCAGCCAATCTCCATCTACTAACACTCTCCTCCGCCTAGAAGGGCTGGTTCTTACACTCATCAACTTCTCCTTTGACTTCTCCCACTTCCTCAAAATCCAAGGCATAGCTATGGGCAACCACATGGGCCCTAGCTATGCCTGCCTCTTTGTCGGGTACATTGAACAATCCCTGTTCCAGGCGTACACTGGCCCCATCCCCGAACTCTACCTCCGCTACATTGATGACTGCATTGGTGCTACCTCTTGTACCCATGCAGAACTCACTGACCAACAATTTCACCACTAATTTCCATCCTGCTCTTAAATATACTTGGACCATCTCCGACATCTCCTTACCGTTGCTGGATCTCACCATCTCCATCACAGGAGACAGACCAGTGACCGACATCTACTACAAACCCACTGACTCCCTCAGCTATCTTGACTACACTTCTACCCACCCTGCTTCCTGTAAAGACTCTCTCCCCTACTCCCAATTCCTCCGTCAATAGACAATAGACAATAGACAATAGGTGCAGGAGAAGGCCATTCGGCCCTTTCAGCCAGCACCGCCATTCAATGTGATCATGGCTGATCATTCTCAATCAGTACCCCATTCCTGCCTTCTCCCCATACCCCCTGACTCCGCTATCCTTAAGAGCATCTGCGCCCAGGATGAAGTGTTCCATACCAGGGCATCGGAGGTATCCTCATTCTTTAGGAAATGGGGGTTCCCCTCTCCCATTATAGATGAGGCTCTCACTAGGACCAAAACTGCACACAGTACTCCAGGTGCGGTCTCACTGGTGCACTGTACAAATGCAGAAGGACCTCTTTACTCCTATACTCAACTCCTCTTGTTATGAAAGCCAACATTCCATTGGCTTTCTTCACTGCCTGCTGTACCTGCTTGTTTCCTTTCAGTGACTGATGAACAAGGACACCCACTCACACAACCTGTCCAAGTCACCTTGCAACCTCATAGCATCTTCCGCACAGTTCACACTGCCACCCAACATTGTGTCATCTGCAAATTTGCTAATGCCACCTCCAACAGGACCCTATTACTGGCCACATCTTCCCACCTCCAGCCATTTCTGCTTTCCTCAGAGACCGTTCCCTCCGTAACTCCCTGGTCCGCTCGTCCCTTTCCACCCACACCACCCCCACCCCAGGTACTTTCACTTGCAACTGCAGCAGATGCAACACCTGTCCCTTTACCTCGTCCCTCAACTCCATCCAAGGACCCAAACAGTCTTTCCAGGTGAGGCAAAGATTCACCTGCACCTCCTCCAACTTCATCTACTGTATCTGCTGTTCCAAATGTCAACTTCTTTACATCGGCGAGACCAAACGCAGGCTCGGCGATCATTTCGCTAAACACCTCCGCTCAGTCTGTCTCAACCAACCTGATCTCCCGGTGGCTCACCTTAACTCCCGCTCCCATTCCCAATCTGACCTTTCTGTCCTGGGCCTCCTCCATTGTCAGAGTGAGGCCCAACGCAAATTGTCGGAACAGCACGTCATATTTCGCTTGGGTAGTTTACACCCCAGCGGTATGAACATTGACTTCTCTAACTTCAGATAGTTCCTCTGTCCCTCTCTATCCCCTCCCCCTTCCCAGCTCACCCACTAGTCTTCCTGTCAAATTTGTATAGTTGAGACATTCACAGATTTACTGAGTTGCTGTTACTCTGAACTTGTGATTCTCCACCCAGCTGTTTTGCAATTGGAGATTTGCATCATCACTTGATCTTTCCAATTATGACATTTGTTTTTCATCTTCTCCACTTTAGAGCAGACGTGGACAGTTTGATTTGCATGAAACAAAGAGCAGGCATTTAAATACTTTGCTGTGTTAGCCACAGGGACAAAGTGCAGGAATAAACAGGTCCTTTACAGAATGGCAGGCAGTAACGAGTGGGGTGCTGCAAGGCTCAGTGCTGGGACCCCAGTTATTTACAATATATATTAACGATTTAGACGAGGGAATTAAATGTAACATCTCCATGTTTGCAGATGACACAAAGCTGGGTGGCAGTGTGAGCTGCGAGGTGGATGACAAAATGCTGGAGTAACTCAGCCGGCCAGGCAGCATCACTGGAGAAAAGGAATAGGTGATGTTTGGGGTTGGAACCCAACTTAAGGACTAGGTGTCGATCTGGGTTAGGTACATGCAGGTGAGAGTTGGTCTTGGAACAAACAGTGTGATGTACTATTCCATATTCTATGTTGCATGTTTGACCCCTCATGATTTTATACACCTCTATAAGATCACCCCCTCATCCTCCTGCACTCCAAGGAATAAAGTCCTCGCCTCCCAACCTCTCCCTGTAACTCAGCCTCTCAAGTACTGACAACATCCTCGCAAATTGCCTCTGCACTCCTGGGCAGCTTGTAACCCAATGGGGTGAACATTGAATTCTCCAATGTTAGGCAACCTCTGTGTGTGGGAAGGAACTGCAGATGCTGGTGTAAACTGGGTCTAAAGAAGGGTCTCGACCGGAAACATCACCTATTCCTTTTCTCCTCAGATTTCCCCATCCCCCTCCCCTTTCTTCCCTGCCCCTCCCCCTCCTGTGCCCCAGCTGGACTCACGCCTATTTCTCCCCTCCCCCTCCATCACATCCTCTGGCTTCACAGTTCTAAACTCTTCAATCCTTTTGTCTCATGCCTTCTGTATTTCTCTCATCACTGGCCTTTGTTCCAACCATCTGCCTCTCAGTTTAAAAAGAGCGCCCAGACCCAGGTTCTCGTGCTGTACTTGCGTAGAGCTCGGAGAAGCAGGAAGTTTGAAAACGGAGAAAATAGTTCATTGGCTGGAAAGTTTGTTACAAAAGAAAGTGACTCACAGGTAAAGGCAATTTAAATAGAGCGCCAAGACCCAGGTTCAGCTAATTTACTAATCAATTTACTAATCACCCCTCAAGTAGTTGATGAGGTAGCAGATAAATATAAGTACAGCATTAGTGGAGCGTCCTTGGGAGGTGAAGTGTGAGTCTTTGGCTCAAGAGTCGGGAGGTATTGACTTGTGAAGGGGTACGTGACATGAAATGTTATGTGCGAAGTTCTTGTTTCCTATGTTGTAATAACGGTGTCCCAGCCTGAGGAGTAGTAACACCCTATAGCTGTGTGGTATCATATAGCAATTAAATACCCACAGGATGCTTTACATGTGTTGCATTTAACTCTGTGTATTGAAAGGCAACAACGTCAAAAGGCGCCAAGGCAGTGGATATATTTAAGGCAGAGATAGATTGATTATTGATTAGTACGGGTGTTAGGGGTTATGGGGAGGGGGCAGGAGAATGGGGTTAGGAGGGAGAGAAGGATCACCCATGATTGAATGGCGGAGTAGACTTGATGGGCTGAATGGCCTAATTCTTCTCCTATCATTTATGACCTTATAATCTTATGAAATCTACTTATGCATCACTGTGCCGCCCGACGACTTTAGTTACGAGGAGAATTTGAAAGGCTGGGCTTGTTGTCACTACTTCAGTTGAGAGGGTACCTGATAGAGGTGTGATTTTAGCCATGTATGGTGTGATTGTAGCCATGTATGGTGTGATTGTACATGGTGTGATTGTACATGGCGTGATTGTACATGGCGTGATTGTACATGGCGTGATTGTACATGGCGTGATTGTACATGGCGTGATTGTACATGGCGTGATTGTACATGGCGTGATTGTACATGGCGTGATTGTACATGGCGTGATTGTACATGGCGTGATTGTACATGGCGTGATTGTACATGATGTGATTGTACATGTTGTGATTGTACATGGTGTGATTGTACATGTATAGTGTGATTGTACATGGTGTGATTGTAGCCATGTATGGTGCGATTGTGTTAATGTATGGTGCGATTGTAGCCATGTATGTTGTGATTGTACTCATTGAAGACAGACACAAAATGCTGGAGTAACTCAGCGGGACAGGCAGCATCTCTGGAGAGAAGGAATGGGTGACGTTTCGGGTCGTGACCCTTCTTCTAATGATTTTACTGATGTACGGTGTGATTTGACTGGATAGCATGCCAACGAAACCTTTCACTGAATCTCGGTACGCTTGACAAAGATGAACACGTCACCAATCCCAATACCAAGCATCCTGGTGAATCTCCTCTGCACTCCCCCAAACCAACTCAACCATTCTCTAGTTTGGTGGTTCTTAATTCTTGGTCCTCCAAAACATTCCAAATGGAATTTAAACTGGAGGGTTAATGATCCGGAGGTGATCAGAACTGCAAACAACAACACGATACGATAGGATAGAACTTTATTTATCCCAGGAGGGAAATTGATCTGCCATCGGCCTCAGCGTTCCTGGACCAGTCCAGTTTACTGTCCAGGTACACTCCAAGGTATTTGTACTCCCCAGTAAACTGCACATCCACATCATTGATGGAGACAGGGGACAGGGGTGTTCCTCTCCTCCCAAAGCCCACCACCAACTCCTTACATTTTGTTTTAACCAAACATCATTTCCATCAATTATTTACAAAAGTGCTATTTACAATACAAAATAATACAAACAAACCCACCACCATAATACAAAAATGTAGCAAATATTCTTCAATATTAAATCACTATTCCCCCATCCTCATCGAGGATACATTCCACCCCCCCCCCCCCCCTCGCAGTGCTCCAACGGTCCCTGTCCTTTCATCCTGTAAAGGGTTAAACACTTTGGGCTTTGCCCTCAGTTGAATCTTGCACTCAGGGACCTCCAAGAAAAATCATCTGTTTGGACCATCCACCAGTGATTTCTCTGTCATAGGACCGTGCCATGGAGTCATAGAGTCACAGAGTGATATAGTGTGGAAACTGGCCCTTCGGCCCAACTTGCCCACACTGGCCAACATGTCCCAGCTACACTAGTCCCGCCTGCCTGAGTTTGGTCCATATCCCTCCAAACCTGTCCTGTCCATGGACCTGTCTGTTTCTTAAATGTTGGGGTAGCCCCATCCTTAACTACCTCCTCTGGCAGCTTGTTCCACACACCACCGTTTGTGTGAAAAAGTTACCCCTCAGATTCCTATTAAATCTTTTCCCGTTCACCTTAAACCTTTGTCCTCTGGTCCTCGATTCTGGGCAAGTGTAGGTCCTTTAGCAATTATGTAAGAACAAGGAATTGCATATGCTGGTTTATACCAGAGAAACACACAAAGCAAAGGGTGGCACGGTGGTGCAGTGGTAGAGTTGCTGCCTTACAGCTAATGCAACGCTGGAGACCCTGGTTCGATCCGAACTGCAGCAGCTGTCTACGGAGTTTGTGCGTTCTCTCCGTGACCTGCGTGGGTTTTCTCCGAGATCTTCGGTTTCCTCCCACGCCCCAAATACATACAGGTTTGTAGGTTATTTGGCTTAGTAAATGTAAAAATTGTCCCCAGTGTGTGTAGGATAGTGTTAATGTGCGGGGATTACTGTTCTGCGCGGACCGGGGGGCCGAAAGGGCTTGTTTCTGCGCTGTATCTCTAAACTAAACTAAACAAAGTGCTGGTGTATCTCAGCGGGCCAGGTAGCATCTCTGGAGGTCATGGGTAGGTGATGTTTCCCTCACCTATACAGTTGAGTTACTTTCTATACCTTTCTTTGGTAACATATTCTCAGATTCTCATCCTTATAAAGGATGGTATAAACATTGAAGTCAGTGAATTCAAATTGAATTAGAACCCACCGACCCGCACGTCTTTGGGATGTGGGAGGAAACCAGAGCACATGGGAGAAACCCACGTGGTAGCAGGGAGAATGTGCAAACTCCACATACACAGACAGCACCAGAGATCAGACTTGAACCTGAGTTGTTAGCAATATGAGGCAGCCGCCCTACCAGCTATGCCAATGTATCGCCCCCTGGTTCATTGATTCACCCCTTCTCTCTTTTCATCTCTGGTCTCTGTCCACCATTTGCCTATCGAACCCGCCCGCTCACCTCACACGCCCTTCATCTCCTCAATGACTTCCGGTTTCCAGGCCCCCATTCCCTCATCTTTACCATGGATGTCCAGTCACTCTACTCCTCCATCCCCCACCTTAAAGCCTTCCGTTTCTTCCTCGCAGAACCAGCCAATTTCCCTCTACACTCTCCTCCACCTCACAGAGCTGGTTCTCAACAACTTCTTCGACTCCTCCCTCTTCCTCCAAATCCAAGGCGTGGCTATGGGCACCCGCATGGGCCCTAGCTATGCCTGCCTCTTTGTAGGGTAGGTCGAACAATCCCTGTTCCAGGCGTACACTGGCCCTATCCCCGAACTCTACCTCCGCTACATTGATGACTGCATCGGTGCTACCTACTGCATCGGTGCTACCTCCTGCACCCATGCAGAACTCACTGACCATCAACTTCACCACCAATTTCCATCCTGCACTCAAATTCACTTGGACCATCTCCAACACCTCCCTCCCCTTTCTTGATCGCACCATAGCTATCAAGACTACACTTCCTCCCACCCTGCCTCCTGCAAAGACTCTATCCCCTACTCCCAATTCCCCCATCTACGCCGCACCTGCACCCACCATGAGGTGTTCCACACCAGGACATCTGAGATGCCCTCATTCATTAGGGAAAGGGGGTTCCTCTCTTCCATCATAGATGAGGCCCAACACTCGGGTCTCCTCGGTACGCTGAACATCTCCACTCAGTCCGCCGAGACCTACATGATCTCCCAGTTGCTAAATACTTTAACTCCCCCTCCCATTCCCACACTGACCTTTCTGTCCTGGGCCTCCTCCATTGTCAGAGTGAGGCCCAGCGCAAATTGGAGGAACAGCTCCTCATATTTCGTTTGTGCAGCTTACACCCCAGCGGTATGAGAGAACATTGACTTCTCTAACTTCAAGTAACCCTTGGTTTCCCTCTCTCTCCATCCAACCTGGGTCCATCCATTCTAGTTGTCCGACTAGTTTGACTATCCTGATTAAATTTTATCTGAATATGCCTCGATGTTTCCTTCCCCAGCTAACTATGATCTATTCTACATTTTCCTTGATCTACGTCCCCTTTGATCTCTCGTTATCACACCTTACCCTTCCATATCTCTGTGTCTCACGCTCCACTGACTCTCCATCTGAAGAAGGGTCTCGACCCGAAACGTCATCCATTCAGAGATGCTGCCTGTCCCGTTGAGTTACTCCAGCACTTAGTGTCTATCTGTGGTGTAAACCAGCATCTGTAGTTTCTCCCTACTCAACCTATTGCTTGTCTGATTTTGTCCTGCTCCTCCTCTCTCCCCCCCCCCCCCCCCCCCCCCGTAACTACAATCAGTCTGAAGAAGGGTCTCGACCCGAAACGTTCCCTATCCATGTTTTCCCGAGATGTTGCCTGACCCGTTGAGTTCCTCCAGCACCTTGTGTCATTTTGTCCAATGTTAGACTGACACCTGGGGGCAAAGTACTGAATTACAAGCAAACTCATCGGAAAACCTGAACTGAACAGAGAAGGGAGTTGAACGGCGATGATAAGTGGAAGGCAGGAAAACTGGTTTGTAGGTGGAGCTGACAGACGAAACTGAGGTCAGAGTGGCAAAGGACAACTTTGCCGGAGATGTCCCAACTTGCAGGTGGAATGTAATGAAACTCCAATAATCCGTCACCCTCCGAATATTAATGGAGCAGATTTTCTGGACTATTGGATATTTAGTTTAAGGACATAAGTGGATAGGAGCAGAATTAAGCTATTTGGCCCATCACGTCCACTCCGCCATTCAATCATGGCTGCTCTGTCTCTCCCGCCTAACCTCATTCTCCTGCCTTCTCCCCATAACCCCTGACACCTGTACTAATGAAGAATCTATTTATTTCTGCCTTAAATATATCCATTGAAGGCCTTCATAGCCGTCTATGGCAATGAATTCCACAAATTCACCACCCTCTGACAAAAAAAATTCCTCCTCATCTCAGCCCAGGAGCCGTTGGAGAGGTGGGAGCGACTGGGACAGCGTCCGTGCGGTGAGTTTAAAACCCGAGCGCGAGGCTTTGTTCCACAGAGGCCCAGGAGCCGTTGGAGAGGTGGGAGCGACCACTCTCTGCAACGTTCCATTAGTGCGGCACACTTGAAAAAGTGACTTGAAAAAGGGAGCAGCTGATTGGTGAGTAAGCGGGAGGGAGCAGCTGATTGGTGAGTAACCCAAGGTTTGTATTTCTGCTTTCTGATAGCACTTTGAGTTACGGGTTCTGGGTTTTTTAGATAAAGGTACCGCTTAAAAGGATCACGATTTTTAAATAGGGAGTGTGCTGATTTGATTTGATTTAATTGAAGGGATTTGAGTTAATATAAAGGGTAAGCCATGTCAGCTGAGATCGGCCCCGTGGTTTGCTCATCCTGTAGCATGTGGGAAATCAGGGATATTGTCGGTGTCCCTGATGACTACGTGTGCAGGAAATGTGTCCAGCTGCAGCTCATGGTAGACCGCATTGAACGGTTGGAGCTGCGGTTGGATTCATTCTGGAGCATCCGCGATGCTGAGAAAGTCGTGAATAGCACGTTTAGTGAGTTGGCCACACCACAGGTAAAGGTTAAGCAGACAAAAAGGGAAAGGGTGGCCACTAGCCAGCGTAGCAGTAGGCAGGTAGTGCAGGAGTCCCCTGCGGTCACCTCCCTCCTAAACAGGTATGCCATTTTGGATACTGTTGGAGGAGATGCCTCATCAGGGGAAGGCAGCAGCAGCCAAGTTCATGGCACCGTGGGTGGCTCTGCGGCAAAGGAGGGGAGGAAAAAGAGTGGAAGGGCTATAGTGATAGGGGATTCGATTGTAAGGGGAATAGATAGGCGTTTCTGCGGCCGCAAACGAGATTCCAGGATGGTATGTTGCCTCCCTGGTGCAAGGGTCAGGGATGTCTCAGAGCGGCTGCAGAACATTCTGGAGGGGGAGGGTGAACAGCCAGTTGTCGTGGTGCACATTGGCACCAATGATATAGGTACGAAAAGGGATGAGGTCCTACAAGGTGAATTTAGGGAGCTAGGAGATAAACTTAAAAGTAGGACCTCAAAGGTAATAATCTCTGGATTACTACCAGTGCCACGTGCTAGTCAGAGTAGAAATAGGAGGATATTACAGATGAATACGTGGCTTGAAAAATGGTGCAAGGGGGAGGGATTCAACTTTCTAGGACATTGGAACCAGTTCTGGGGGAGGTGGGACCAGTACAAACAGGACGGTCTGCACCTGGGCTGGAATGGAACCAATGTCCTTGGGGGAGTGTTTGCTAATGCTGTCGGGGAGGATTTAAACTAATATGGCAGGGGGATGGGAACAAGAGCAGAGAGACAGAGGGGTATAAAGTGAGGGTAGAAACAATAGGTAGCAAGGTGAAAAGTAAAAGTGGCAGGCAGACAAATCCAGGGCAAAAATCAAAAAGGACCACTTTGCAACATAATTATATAAGGGGCAAGAGTGTTATAAAAACAAGTCTGAAGGCTTTGTGTCTCAATGCAAGGAGTATTCGGAATAAGGTGGATGAATTAAATGTGGAGATAGTTATTAATGATTATGATATAGTTGGGATTACGGAGACATGGCTCCAGGGTGACCAAGGCTGGGAGCTCAACATCCAGGGATATTCTATATTCAGGCGGGATAGACAGAAAGGAAAAGGAGGTGGGGTAGCGTTGCTGGTTAGAGAGGAGATTAACGCAATGGAAAGGAAGGACATTAGCTCGGAGGATATGGAATCGATATGGGTAGAGCTGCGAAACACTAAGGGGCAGAAAACGCTAGTGGGAGTTGTGTACAGGCCACCTAACAGCAGTAGTGAGGTTGGGGATGGCATCAAGCAGGAAATTAGAAATGCATGCACCAAAGGTGCAGCAGTTATAATGGGTGACTTCAATCTACATATAGATTGGGTGAACCAAACTGGCAGGGGTGCTGAGGAAGAGGATTTCTTGGAATGTTTGCGAGATGGTTTTCTAAACCAACATGTCGAGGAACCAACGAGAGAACAGGCCATTCTAGACTGGGTATTGAGTAATGAGGAAGGGTTAGTTAGCAGTCTTGTTGTGCGAGGCCCCTTGGGCAAGAGTGATCATAATATGGTGGAGTTCTTCATTAGGATGGAGAGTGACAAAGTCAATACAGAAACAAGTGTTCTGAACTTAAAGAAAGGTAACTTTGAGGGTATGAGGCGTGAATTGTCCAAGATAGACTGGCGATTGATGCTGAAAGGGTTGATGGTGGACATGCAATGGAAGGCATTTAAAGGTCGCATGGATGAACTACAACAAGTGTTCATCCCAGTTTGGCTAAAAGAACAAACCAGGAAAGGTAGTGCATCCGTGGCTAACAAGGGAAATCAGGGCGGCACGGTGGCGCAAGGGCAGCACGGTGGCGCAACGGTAGAGTTGCTGCTTTACAGCGAATGCAGCGCCGGAGACTCAGGTTCGATCCTGACTACGGGTGCTCTACTGTAAGGAGTTTGTACGTTCTCCCCGTGACCTGCGTGGGTTTTCTCCGAGATCTTCGGTTTCCTCCCACACTCCAAAGACGTACAGGTATGTAGGTTAATTGACTGGATAAATGTAAAAATTGTCCCTAGTGTGTGTAGGATAGTGTTAGTGTGCGGGGATCGCTGGGCGGCGCGGACGTGGTGGGACGAAAAGGCCTGTTTCCGCGCTGTATCTGAAATAAAAATAAAGAAATAAAGGATAGTATTAAAACAAAAGATGAAGCATACAGATTAGCCAGAAAAAGTAGCATACCAGAGGATCGGGAGAAATTCAGAGTCCAGCAGAGCGGGACAAAGGGCTTAATTAGGAAAGGGAAAATAGATTATGAGGGGAAAACTGGCAAGGAACATAAAAACTGACTGCAAAAGCTTTTATAGATATGTGAAGAGAAAAAGATTAGTTAAGACAAATGTAGGTCCCTTGCAGTCGGAAACAGGTGAATTGATCATAGGGAACAAGGAGATGGCAGACCAATTGAACAAATACTTTGGTTCTGTCTTCACTAAGGAAGACATAAACCGTCTGCCGGAAATAGCGGGGGACCGGGGGTCTAATGAGATGGAGGAACTGAGGGAAATCCAGGTTAGTCGGGAAGTGGTGTTAGGTAAATTAAATGGATTAAAGGCAGATAAATCCCCAGGGCCAGATAGGCTGCATCCCAGAGTGCTTAAGGAAGTAGCCTCAGAAATAGTGGATGCATTAGTGATAATTTTTCAAAGCTCCTTAGATTCTGGAGTAGTTCCTGAGCACTGGAGGGTAGCTAATGTAACCCCACTTTTTTAAAAGGGAGGGAGAGAGAAAACGGAGAATTATAGACCAGTTAGCCTAACATCGGTAGTGGGGAAAATGCTAGAGTCAGTTATTAAAGATGTGATAGCATCACATTTGGAAAGTGGTGAAATCATTGGACAAAGTCAGCATGGATTTACAAAAGGCAAATCATGTCTGACGAATCTTATAGAATTTTTCGAGGATGTAACTAGTAGAGTGGATAAGGGAGAACCAGTCGATGTGTTATATCTGGACTTTCAGAAGGCCTTCGACAAGGTCCCACATAGGAGATTGGTGTTCAAACTTAAAGCACACGGTATTGAGGGTTCAGTGTTAAGGTGGATAGAAAATTGGTTGGCGGACAGGAAGCAAAGAGTAGGAATAAACGGGTCCTTTTCGGAATGGCCGGCGGTGACTAGTGGGGTACCGCAAGGCTCAGTGCTGGGACCCCAGTTATTTACAGTGTATATTAATGATTTGGACGAGGGAATTGAATGCAACATCTCTAAGTTTGCGGATGACACGAAGCTGGGTGGCAGTGTTAGCTGCGAGGAGGATGCTAGGAGGCTGCAGAGTGACTTGGATAGATTAGGCGAGTGGGCAAATGCATGGCAGATGCAATATAATGTGGATAAATGTGAGGTTATCCACTTTGGCGGCAAGAACAGGAAAGCAGAGTATTACCTGAATGGTGAACGATTAGGAGAAGGGGAGATGCAATGCACCAGGTGCAGCAGGCAGTGAAGAAAGCGAATGGTATGTTGGCATTCATAGCAAGAGGATTTGAGTTTAGGAGCAGGGAGGTTCTACTGCAGTTGTACAGGGCCTTGGTGAGACCGCACCTGGAGTATTGTGAGTATTGTGTGCAGTTTTGGTCTCCTAACCTGAGGAAAGATGTTCTTGCCTTAGAGGGAGTACAGAGAAGGTTCACTAGATTGATCCCTGGGATGGCGGGACTTTCATATGAAGAAAGATTGGATAGACTAGGCTTGTACTCGCTGGAATTTAGAAGACTGAGGAGGGATCTTATAGAAACATATAAAATTCTTAAGGGGTTGGAGAGGCTAGATGCGGGAAGATTGTTCCCAATGTTGGGGGAGTCCAGAACCAGGGGTCACAGCTTAAGGATAAGGGGAAGTCTTTTAGGACCGAGATGAGAAAACATTTCTTCACACAGAGATCGTCCTTTAATTCTGAGGAGATGACGTCTAGTTTAGTTTAGTTTAGTTTAGAGCTACAGAATGGATCAGGACTTGTGGCCATCGAGTCCACATCAATCATCAATCGCTCGTGCACGCTAGTTCTATGTTATCCCACTTTCTCCTACCCTCCCTGCACACTAGGGGCAATTTACAGAGGCTAATCTATGCACTAAAAGTATCGTTTGTTTGTTCCTGAACTACAGCCAAAACAGTACATGATAGCGCAACATTTTTAGACCCACCTTCCTCACCATCGTCCCTTTGGTGCTAATGGAAGTAGTTTCATTAAAGTCGTGTTATATTTTTTAAGTTATTCACATTTTAAGGTTTAAATCTATCTCCTAGGGAGGGAGGGAGGGAGGGGAAGGGGGAGGGGAGGAAGGGGAGGGGAGGGGGAGGTGGGGAGCAGAGGGTGCTGCACCAATGCAGGAGAGGTTTGGGCCCAACAGGTCCACTTCGTCTAGTTAACCTATAAACCCACACGTCTTTGGAATTGTGGGAGGAAACCAGAGCACCCGGGACAAACCCACATGGTCGCAGGGAGAAGGTTCAAACTCCGTACAAACAGCCCCCAAGGTCAGGATTGAACCTGGCCCCTTGTTTTCTCCTGTCTTCTCCCCAACATTCAGCACCTTGGTGCAGCGGTAGAGTTGCTGCCTCACAGTACCAGAGACCCGGGTTCCATCCTGACTACGGGTGCTGTCTGTACGGAGCTTGTACGTTCTCCCCGTGACCGCCTGGGTTTTCTCTGGGTGCTCCAGTTTGCTCCCACACGTACAGGTTTGTGGGCTAATTGGCTTTGGTAAAGATTGTAAAGTGTCCCTCGTGTGTGTAGAATAGTGCTAGTGTACGGGAATCGCTGGTCGGCGTGGACTCAGTGAGACAAAGGGCCTATTTACGCGCTGAACCTCTAAACTAAACTATACTACACTAAGCTGAACTAAACTAAGTTAAACTAAACACCTCTGCTCAATCTGCCTTAACCTACCTGATCTCCCGGTTGCCAAACACTTCAACTCCCCCTCCCATTCCCAATCTGACCTTTCTGTCCTGGGCCTCCTCCATTGTCAGAGTGATGCCCAGCGCAAATTGGAAGACCAGCACTTCATATTTCGCTTGGGCAGCTTACACCCCAGCGGTATGAACATTGACTTCTCTAACTACAAATAGCCCTTGCTTTCCCTCTCTCCTCATCCCCTCCCCCTTCCCAGTTCTCCCACCAGTCTTACTGTCTCCGACTACATTCCATCTATGTATCGCCCACTCCCCTGACATCAGTCTGAAGAAGGGTCTCGACCCGAAACGTCACCCATTCCTTCTCTCCACAGCTGCTGCCTGCCCCGCTGAGTTACTCCAGCATTTTGTGTCTACCTTTAAGTTAAATTAAGCTAAGCTAAACAAAGCTAAGCTAAACTAAACTATATGCTAAACGAAAATAAATTAAACGAAACTAAATTAAACAAAACTAAATTAAACTAAACTAAATTAAACTAAACGAAATTAAACAAGACTAAATTAAACTAAAGTAAATTCTTCTTCTACTTAAGCCCTTTGCTCCTCTAGGGAGCATAGGCCATTGACAAATGTCCTCCACCTCACTCAGTTGTTGGCGGTTCTTTCGAGATCTCCCCAGTTGAGCCCACTCCCAGACATTTCTGCCTGGACCTCTTCTCCAGCTGTTCTTGGGGCGACCTTTTTTCCTTTTTCCTTGTGGGTTCCATTTCAGGGCTTGCCGGGTGATGCTTGTGGAAGGTTTTCTGAGGGTGCAGTCCAATCTATCTAAACTAAATTAAATGAAACTATACTAAACTAAATTAAACGAAACTAAATTAAACGAAACTAAATTAAACAAAACTAAGTTAAAGAAAACTAAATTAAACAAAACTAAATTAAAGAAAACTAAATTAAACGAAACTAAATTAAACGAAACTAAATTAAACAAAACTAAGTTAAAGAAAACTAAATTAAACAAAACTAAATGAAACAAAACTAAATTAAATTAAACGAAACTAAATTAAATGAAACTAAGTTAAATGAAACTAAGTTAAAGAAAACTAAATTAAACTAAACTAAATTAAATGAAACAAAATTAAACGAAATTAAATTAAACAAAACTAAATTAAATGAAACTAAATTAAATGAAACTAAATTAAATGAAACTAAATTAAACAAAACTAAGTTAAACAAAACTAAATTGAACTAAACTAAATTGAACTAAATTAAACTAAACTAAACGAAATTAAACTAATCTAAATGTAATGAAAGTAAACTGCAGTAAAGCTACAGTAGTGGTGAATATGATTATTCGTATGCCTGTGTGTTCTGGCTCTGTGACTTCGTCGTTGTTCTGGAGTGTAACCCGCTGGGCTGTGGAGTTACGTGGTCAGGGAGGACTCCTTGGCCATGAAGTGGTTCTGCTCACCTGCCGGAGGGTGTGTGATTTTCCCCTCCAAGCTTCCTGGTCGCTTCCTCTACCTTTTGCGTGACAGGGATGTAGTCCTAAATAGTTAGTTTAGTTTAGCTTGGAAAAATAGCATGTAAACCGGCCCTCCGACCCGTCAAGTCCGCGCCCACCATTGATCACCCGTTCACAGTAGTTCCACGTTATCCCACTTTCTCACCCACTCCCTACACACTAAGGATAACATATTGAATATTGTCATTCGCACACTGACCTTTCTGTCCTGGGCCTCCTCCGTTGTCAGAGTGAGGCCCAGCGCACATTGGAGGAACAGCATCTCAAATTTCACTCGGGCAGTTTAATCCCCAGCGGTATGACTTTTGATTTCTCTAACTTCAAGTAACCCTTGCATTCCCTCTCTCTCCACCCCACCCCACCCCACACCGTCGTTCATTTTCACCTAGCCCACAGCTAACAATGGCCTGTTTCCTTTATCATTATCACTATTTGGCATTCATTTGTTCTATATCTCTCTACTTCACCGTCTATATCTCTCGTTCCCCTTTCCCTTGACTCTTCAGTCTGAAGAAGGATCTTGACCCAAAACGTCACCCATTCCTTCTCTCCAGAGATGCTGCCTGTCCCGCTGAGTTACTCCAGGTTTTTGTGCCACTTTTGTGGGCTGGAAGCATCTGTGTTCCACGTGTACATGGAGTGTGTGAGGTTGCAGCCCCTGTTCCATGATCTAAAGGGGCTGCTCCTTGCCTTCTGGCTGCACTTCACACCCACCATCCTCATCTTTGGACACCCTGTGCGTAGGGGAGAGGGTAGGGCCAAGGATGTCCTGGTTGGGTTGCTCCTGGGCCTGGCCAAGCTGGCCATCCGCGAGTCACGGCGCCAGGCGGAAGAGGACTCTGCCCGAGCCGGCTGCCTGCCCCTTTTCCGGGGTTATGTCCGCGCCCGGGTGGTGTTGGAGAGGGACCGCGCGTTGTCCACGGGCACCCTGGGGGATCTCCGGGACCGTAGGGCACCGCGGGGGGTTAACTGTATCCTGGATCAGAATTGTGTTATAGTAATTTAATATTTAGTATTAAGAATAATTGGTCATTTTTGTATTTGATGGTGGTTGTGCTCTTACTGTTTGTGTTGTAAATATTATTATTATTAATAATTGAATATTGATTTTTGTAAATAAAAACTGTGTGACTGTCGATAGATTGACCTGTAACTGTGTGTCTGACTGACCCCTGGATGTTGTGACCCAGGTTGCCCAGTACCCAGGAGAATGGGGTTGAGTGGGGGAGATAGATTAGCCACGATTGAATGGGGGACTAGACTTGATGGGCCTAAAGGCCTAATTCTGATCCAAGAACTTGTGATCAGTCCGAGAGTGTTGCTTTTGATGAAGTGCCTGAATCTCATTATCAATGCCCCTCACCAGTTAGGGGCAGTCACGGTGGCGCAGCGGTAGAGTTGCAGCCTCACAGTGCTTGCAGCTCCGGAGACCCGGGTTCGATCCTGACTACGGGTGCTGTCTGTACGAAATTAGTACGTTCTCCCCGTGAACTGCGTGGGTTTTCTCTGAGATCTTTGGTTTCTTCCTACACTCTTAAGACATTGCAAGATTTGTAACAAGAGGAGTTGAGTATAGGAGCAAAGAGGTCCTTCTACAGTTGTACCGGGCCCTGGTGAGACTGCACCTGGAGTACTGTGTGCAGTTTTGGTCTCCAAATTTGAGGAAGGATATTCTTGCTATGGAGGACGTGCTGCGTAGGTTCACTAGGTTAATTCCCGGAATGGCGGGACTGTCGTATGTTGAAAGGCTGGAGCGATTGGGCTTGTATACACTGGAATTTAGAAGGATGAGGGGGGATCTTATTGAAACATATAAAATAATTAGGGGATTGGGCACATTAGAGGCAGGAAACATGTTCCCAATGTTGGGGGAGTCCAGAACAAGGGGCCACAGTTTAAGAATAAGGGGTAGGCCATTTAGAACGGAGATGAGGAAGAACTTTTTCAGTCAGAGAGTGGTGAAGGTGTGGAATTCTCTGCCTCAGAAGGCAGTGGAGGCCAGTTCGTTGGATGCTTTCAAGAGAGAGCTGGATAGAGCTCTTAAGGATAGCGGAGTGAGGGGGTATGGGGAGAAGGCAGGAACGGGGTACTGATTGAGAGTGATCAGCCATGATCGCATTGAATGGCGGTGCTGGCTCGAAGGGCTGAATGGCCTACTCCTGCACCTATTGTCTATTGATTGCCTTGGAGTACGTGTAAATTGTCCCCGGTGTGTGTAGGATTGTGTTAGTGTGCGGGGATCGCTGGTCGGTGCGGACTCGGTGGGCCGAAGGGCCTGTTTCAGCGCTGTATCTCTAAAACACAAAAACTAAAACCAGTCGGTGTTGAATCCAGAATTGAGAGAGTGCCAACGCAACCAGATACCATCAATGCTTTTGTTTTACTAATTACAGAACCGTCACCTTGTTGCTTCCATCCATGATCCAAAACCAATTACATACACCAGCCCATGTCGTGATTCACCAATGACCTCAGTAGCCCCCTCCCCCACACCTCCCCGCCCATGTAGATTGTGGTCTTCCTTTTGTCTCTTGGGTTGCCCTTGCCCGGTCAGCGCGCGCGTGGTGTTGTCCGGTTTCCGTCGCCTGCCGGGATTCCCGCTTTCGGAGGTTCCCCCGTCCCCCTCGCACTTGGTGGGATGGCATGGCGGGCACTCAGCCGGTTTTCTTCACCACGTGAATGAAGTAGCACGGGGAGTCTTGCCCGGGGCAGTAAGGCTTGAAGTCGCCGTACAGGGTGTGCTGGCATTTGCCCTGGAAAGCCCCCTTCAGCATCTCGGTGAAGGCATCCAGTTGGTGAGGGTAGTAGGAGAGGCGGAAGGTGCTGAGGGAGACAAGAGGGTGGGTGATGAGAACTGTGCAGCGCAGGATGCGAGCTGTAGATCAGTGCGGGCGTCAGGGGTTACGGGGAGAAGGCAGGAGAATGGGGTTAGGAGGGAGTGGCAGGTCAGCCATGATTGAACGGGGGAGTGGACTCTGTGGGCTGAATGGCCTAACTCTACTCCTGTCCCTTGTGACCTCATGACCTAATGCAGATGCGGGTTCAAACCGAAGACAGCCACGCCGACCAACATGTCCCATCTACACTACCTGCGTTTGGTCCATATCCCTCCAAACCTGTCCCATCCATGTACCTGTCTAACGGTTTAAACATTGTCTCAACCACCTCCTCTGGCAGCTCATTCCATACACCCCCCCCCCCCCCCTCTTTGTTTATAAAAATGTTACCCGTATTAAATCTCCCCCCCCCTCACTTTAAACCTATGTCCTCTGGTTCTCCATTCCCCTGCTCATATTGTACCACTGTGACTTCAGGGGATGTGACTTGAAGTGTCTTCTAAAGCACAGTGTTGGTGGAGGATAGTGGCACGGTGGCTCAGCGGTAGAGTTGCTGCCTCACAGCGTCAGAGACCCGGGTTCAATCCCGACTACGGGTGTTGTCTGTGTGGAGTTTGCAGGTTCTCCCTGTGACAGCGTGGGTTTTCTCTGGGTGCTCCGGTTTTCTCCCACATCCAGAGATGTGCAGGTTTGCAGGTTAATTGGTTTGGTATCAATGTAAACTGTCCCTGTTGTGTGTAGGATAGTGCTAGTGTGTGGGGACTCGGTGGGTCTTTGGAGTGCGGGAGGAAACCGAAGATCTCGGAGAAAACCCACGCAGGTCACGGGGTGAACGTACAAACTCCGTACAGACAGCACCCGTAGTCGGGATGGAACCCGGGTCTCCGGCGCTGCATTCGCTGTAAGGCAGCAACTCTACCGCTGAACCACCGTGTCGACCCTGTGTACATACCTTTGAGAACTACATACACTGTGCAGTGCCACCTTTGATCCAGGATTGCATCAGCTACCAGAGTCATCTGAATGTTGTTTGCCTTTTATAAAGCATATTTGCTTAGAGGTTCTAACCCTGTTCCTGTTCTAACTCAACAAAAAACAAAACAGCCCACAGCACAACTGAGAGTTTTGCGGGTTAGATGGATATCAGGTGAAGGCAAGGATCTGCAGGTGCTGGGAAGTTGTATGAATGAAATTTAACCTCAGCTGCCTCTCGTAAAACACCAGTCTCTAGTCTAGCCTCTTTAAATTGTCCCTAGTGTGTAGGATAGGACTAGTGCATGGGGTCATCGCTGGTTGTTACGGACTCGATGGGCCAAAGATTCCATGCTGTATCTTTAAAAAACTAAAAAAAGCTAGAGTCATACAGAAGTCTAATAGGATGTTGGGCATCACAGTGGCACAGCAGGTAGAGCAGCTGCCTCACAGCACCGGAGACCTGGGTTCAATCCCGACCTCGGGTGCTGTCTGTATGTGCAGAGTTTGCACCTACTCCCTGTGACCACGTGGGTTTCCTCCGGGTGTTCCGGTTTCCTCCCACATCCCAAAGATCTCTGGGTTTGTAGGTTAATTGGCCCTCTGTACAAATTGCCCAGAAGTGTAGGGAGAATGCCCTTGCACCACCGTGTCGCCCTTGTGTACACACCTTTAAGAACTACGTACACTCTGCAGTGCCACCTTTGATACAGGATTGCATCAGCTACCAGAGTCATCTGAATGGTGTTTGGCTTTTATAAAGCATATTTGTTTAGCGGTTCTAACCCTGTTGTTGTTCTAACTGAACAAAACAAAACAGCCCACAACACAACTAAGAGTTTTGCGGGTTGCTGGGTTGAAATAATCTGAAGAAGGGTCTCGACCCAAAACGTCACCCATTCCTTCTCTCCCGAGATGCTGCCTGACCTGCTGAGTTACTCCAGCACTTTGTGATACCTTCGATTTGTACCAGCATCTGCAGTTATTTCCCTACACTGAGATGGATATCAGGTGGATACAAGAATCTGCTGGGAAGTTGTATGAATGACATTTAACCTCAGCTGGATTCAGTAAACCACTGAAGGTTTGCAGCCAAATATGGAGAACCTATTGTGACGTTGAATCAGTCTGAAGTAGCAGCGTGGCACAGTGGCACAATGGTAGAACTGCTGCCTCACAGCGCCAGAGACCCGGGTTCCATCCTATCTGGACTACACTTCTTCCCACCCGGTACCCTGCAAAAAGTCTATCCCCTACTCCCAATTCCTCCGTCTACGCCGCATCTGCGCCCGGGATGAGGTGTTTCACACTAGGGCTTCCGAGATGTCCTCGTTCTTCAGAAAACGGGGCTTCCCCTCCTCCATTATAGATGAGGCTCTCACTAGGGTCTCTTCTACATCCCGCAGCTCCGCTCTTGCTCCCCCTCCCCCCACTCGCAACAAGGACAGAATCCCCCTCGTTCTCACCTTCCACCCCACCAGCCAGCGGATCCAACATATCATCCACCAACATTTCCGTCACCTACAACGGGACCCCACCACTGGCCATATCTTCCCATCCCCTCCCCTCTCTGTGTTCCGCAGAGACCGTTCCCTCCGTAACTCCCTGGTCCACTCGTCCCTTCCTACCCAAACCACCCCAACCCCGGGCACTTTCCCCTGCAACCGCACGAGATGCAACACCTGTCCCTTTACCTCCCCCCTCAACTCCATCCAAGGACCCAAACAGTCTTTCCAGGTGAGACAAAGGTTCTCCTGCACCTCCTCCAACCTCATCTATTGCATCCGCTGCTCTAGATGTCAACTTATTTACATCGGCGAAATCAAGCGCAGGCTCGGCGATCGCTTCGCTCAACACCTGCGCTCGGTCCGCATTAACCAAACTGATCTCCCGGTGGCCGAGCACTTCAACTCCCCCTCCCATTCCCAGTCTGACCTTTCTGTCATGGGCCTCCTCCAGTGCCATAGTGAGGCCCGTCGGAAGTTGGAGGAGAAGCACCTCATATTTTGCCTGGGCAGTTTGCAGCCCGGTGGTATGAACGTCGACTTCTCCAACTTTAGATAGCTCTTCTGTCCCTCCTTCCCAGATCTCCCTCTATCTTCCTGTCTCCACCCATATCCTTCCTTTGACCTGCCCCCCTGACATCAGTCTGAAGAAGGGTCTCGACCCGAAACGTCACCCATTCCTTCTCTCCCGAGATGCTGCCTGACCTGCTGAGTTACTCCAGCATTTTGTGAATAAATCGATTTGTACCAGCATCTGCAGTTATTTTCTTATACAATTTATATATGTTTCTCTAACTTAATTTATATATGTTTCTCTAACTTGATTCAAAGATACATTGGTTTACACCAATGCTATGTTATCCATTTTCTCATCCACTCCCTACGCACTAGGGGGCAATTTGCAGAAGGCCAGTTAACCTACAAACCCTGTGGGATGTGGGAGGAAACCAGAGCACTGGGAGGAAACCCACGTGGTCACGGGGAGAGCGTGTAAACTCCACACACGGCCAGCACCCGAGATCAGGATCAAACCCGGGTCTCTGGTGCTGTGAGGCAGCGGCTCCATATGTGCCATCCCTATTACTGATAGACAAATATAATACGTAGCGCTTTTTACTCTAGAGTTTAGTTTAATTTAGAGATACGGCGCGGAAACAGGCCCTTCGGTCCACCGGGTCCGCACCGACCAGCGATCCCCGCACACTAACACTATCCAACACACTCTAGGGACAATTGATATTTATACCAAGCCAATTAACCTACAAACCTGTACGTCTTTGGAGTGTGGGAGGAAACCGAAGATCTCGGAGAAATCCCACTTAGGTCACGGGGAGAACGTAAAAACTCCGTACAGACAGCACCCGTAGTCGGGATCGAACCAGGGTCTCTGGCACTGCAAGCGCTGTAAAGCAGCAACTCTACCGCTGAACCACCGTGTGTACATATCGCCCTTGTGTACATACCTTTAAGAACTACGCACACGGTGTAATGCCACCTTTGATACAGGATTGCATCAGCTACCAGAGTCATCTGAATGTTGTTTGCCTTTTATAAAGCATATTTGTTTAGCGATTCTAACCCTGTTCCTGTTCTAACTCAATAAAACAAAACAGCCCACAACTTGACTAAGAGTTTTGCGGGTTACTGGGTTGGAATAGAAGGATATCAGGTGTATACAAGGATCTGCAGATGCTGGGAAGTTGTATGAATAACATTTATCCTCAGCTGGCTTCAGTAAACCACTGAAGGTTTGCAGCCAAATATGGAGAACCTATTGTGACATTGAATCAGTCTGAACCAGCAGGGTGGCACAGCGGTAGAGTTGCTGCCTCAGAGACCCGGGTTTCATCCTGACTACGGGTGCTGTCTGCACGGAGTTTGTACGTTCTCCCCGTGACCGCGTGGGTTTTCTCCGGGTGTTCTGGTTTCCTCCCACACTCCAAAGACGTACAGGTTTGTAGGCTGATTGACTTTAGTGGAATTATAAATTGTCCTGACTGTCCAGGATAGCGATAGTGTATGGGAATCGTTGGTCGGCGCGGACTCAGTGGGCTGATGGGCCTGTATCTGCCCTGTATCTTTAAGATGTGCAGATTTGTAAGTTAATTGGCTTCTGTAAAATTGTCCGGTGTTCAGGATAGAACCAGTGTGTGCACATGATCTCTTGCTGGCATGGACTCGATGGGCCGAAGGGACTGTTTCCTCGCTGTATCTCTAAACTAAACTAAACCTGAAGAACGGTCCCGACCTGAAACGTCACCTATCCATGTTCTCCAGAGATGCAGCCTGACCCGCTGAGTTACTCCAGCACTCTTGTGAAACGTCACCCATCCATGTTCTCCAGAGATGCTGCCTGACCCGCTGAGTTACTCCAGCACTCTGTGAAACGTCACCCATCTATGTTCTCTAGAGATGCTGCCTGACCCGCTGAGTTACTCCAGCACTCTGTGAAACGTCACCCATCCATGTTCTCTAGAGATGCTGCCTGACCCGCTGAGTTACTCCAGCACTCTGTGTCTCATCATTGCCATTGAAGGCTGGATTTTACATGTTGTACAGTGGACCTGGAAGTAGGCAAATCCTATCGTGGGCATTTTCAATGAGAATACGTTCGTATCTTCAACCCCCAGATCCCAAGTTCTTCCCGTGACATTGATTTAATATCCTCGCCATTTTCTTGAGTCTCAATGGTTATCTTGTGCCTCAGTTCCCTTGCACAGTCCTACCTCACGTCAGGTTGCTGATCCACCTCATTGGGGACGTGCATCGTGTAGTCCAAGGTGACCATGTGCGGCTTGCTGTTGACGTAGAGCACAGAGGTGCAGATATCACGTGTCAGGTCACTCTGGAAGACAAAAGTTTGACGCAGGGTAGCAAGGAGCATCGCAGGAACAGGCTCTCCGGCCTACAATGTCCGTGCTGAACATAATGCCAAGGCCAACTCTTTATCTGCCAGCATGCGATCCACAAACCCAACATTCAATTTTCAATCAATTTTTATTTGTACAGCACATTTAAAAACAACCCACGTTGACCAAAGTGCTGTACATCTGATTAGGTACTAAGGAAAAAATGAAACATACAGTAGCACACAAACATAACAGCACATACAAAACAGTTCACAGCACCTCCTCAATGGGCCTCAAACGCTTGGGAGTAGAAATAGATTTTGAGCCTGGACTTAAAGGAGTCGATGGAGGGGGCAGTTCTGATGGGGAGAGGGATGCTGTTCCACAGTCTAGGAGCTGCAACCGCAAAAGCGCGGTCACCCCTGAGCTTAAGCCTAGACCGCGGGATAGTGAGTAGCCCCAAGTCGGCCGACCTGAGGGACCTGGAGTTAGAGAGGTGGGTTAGAAGATTTTTGATGTAGGAGGGGGAATGTCCATTTAGGGCTTTATATGTGAATAGGAGGAGCTTGAAGTTGATTCTGTACCGTACAGGGAGCCAGTGGAGAGAGGCCAGAATCGGGGTGATGTGGTCCCTTTTACGGGCACCCGTCAGGAGTCTCGCTGCGGCGTTTTGGACCAGTTGCAGGCGGGACAGGGATGATTGGCTGATCCCAGTGTATAGGGAGTTGCAGTAGTCTAGGCGGGAGGAAATGAAAGCGTGAATGATTTTTTCAGTGTCGTCGAATCGGAGGAAAGGTTTGATTTTAGCTATGGTACGAAGTTGGAAGAAGCTGGCTTTTACCACAGCATTGACTTGCTTGTCAAACTTTAATGCAGAGTCACATTCATAGTCATAGAGTCACACGGCGTGGAAACAGACCCTTCGGCCCACAATGTCCATGCTGAACATAATGCCAAGGCCAACTCTTTATCTGCCAGCACATGATCCACAAACCCAACATTCATAGAGTCACACAGCGTGGAAATGGGCCCTTTGGCTCAACTTGTCCCATCTACATGAGTCCCATCTGCCTGCATTTGGCCTTTTTTTTTTTTTTTAAATTTTCATTTCATTTGTATGGCGCTTTTCTGGAAACTCAAAGACGCTTTACAGAGTAAGTAAAACATAAAAATAAATAAATAAACGAACAGAAAAGGAAGGATAAGGAGAAGCGACGGTCAGTGGTTGAAGGCGGTGTTGAACAGGTGAGTCTTCAGTGATGTTTTGAATGTGGTGAGTGTGGAGGAGTCTCTGACGGTTTGGGGTAGTGAGTTCCAGAGGGTGGGAGCAGCGATGGAGAAAGCCCTGTCCCCCCAGGATCTGAGTTTGCTCCGGATGGGGGGGGGGACAGGAGGTTAGCAGCAGCAGAGCGGAGGGTGCGGGTTGGAGTGTGTCTGTGGAGGAGGTCAGTCAGGTAGGATGGGGCCAGGTTATGGAGGGCTTTGTAGGTCATGAGGAGGATTTTGTACTGGATTCTCTGGGGGATGGGGAGCCAGTGGAGCTTGTAGAGGACGGGGGTGATATGGTCACGGATCGGGGAGTGGGTGAGTAGACGGGCAGCGGAGTTCTGGATGTATTGGAGTTTATTGATGATTTTTGAGAGTGAACCGTAGAGGAGGCTGTTGCAGTAGTCCAGACGGGAGGTGATGAAGGCGTGGATGAGGGTTTCTGCCGCTGTGGAGGAGAGGGATGGACGGAGACGGGCGATGTTTTTGAGGTGGAAGAAGGCTGTCTTGGTGATGTGTTTAGTCTGTTTGTCGAAGGAGAGGGTTTGATCAAAGATGATGCCAAGATTCCGGATGCGAGGGGAGGTGGATACTGGGAGACCATCAATGTTGAGGGTGAAGTTGTGGGTGGATTTGGTGAGCGTTTTTGGTCCAATGATGATGATTTCGGATTTGAGGAAATTGGTTTGAAGCCAAGATTTTATTTCAGTGATGCAGTTTGTCAGGATAGAGTGTGTGGTGGTGAAGATTGACTTGGTGGAGATGAGGAGCTGGATATCATCGGCGAAGCAGTGGAATTGGAGACCATGACGGCCATGACCATGTCCCTCGAAACTTGTCATATCCATGTATTAGACAATAGACAATAGGTGCAGGAGGAGGCCATTCGGCCCTTCGAGCCAGCACCGCCATTCAATGTGATCATGGCTGATCATTCTCAATCAGTACCCCGTTCCTGCCTTCTCCCCATACCCCCTGCCTCCGCTATCCTTAAGATCTCTATCTAGCTCTCTCTTGAATGCATTCAGAGAATTGGCCTCCACTGCCTTCTGAGGCAGAGAATTCCACAGATTCACAACTCTCTGATTGAAAAAGTTTTTCCTCATCTCCGTTCTAAATGGCCTACCCCTTATTCTTAATCTGTGGCCCCTGGATCTGGACTCCCCCAACATTGGGAACATGTTTCCTGCCTCTAACGTGTCCAACCCCTTAATAATCTTATATGTTTCGATAAGATCTCCTCTCATCCTTCTAAATCGATAAGATCCCCTCTCATCCTTCTATTTGTCCAGGTGTTTCTTAAACGTTGTTATAGTGCATGCCTTATCTACCTTCTTCGGCAGGTTGTTCCATACACCCACCACCCATATCCTGCATATCATGTGCCTACCTAAAAGCCTCTTAAACACCACTAACGTACCTGTTTCCACCACCACCCGCTGCCAGCATGTTCCTGGCCCTCTTGACTCCTTGTGTAAAGAATTTGCCCCGGACATTTTAATAAAACTTTCCCCCTCTAACCTGAAAGCTATGCCCTCTAGTATTTGATATTTCCATGCTGGGGAAAATGTTCTTACTGTCTATCCTCGTTACACCTCTCATAATTTTATATTCTTTCTACCAACCTCAGGCTTTCCAGAGAAAACAATCTATGTCCATCCTCAAGTTTGCCACAGACGGCTGTGTAGGCTGTCATTGGGTATTTTGTAAAGAGAGATTGAAAGCTCCTTGATTGGTAAGGGCGTATGGTATGGATGGGCAGAATGGCCTAGTTCTGCTTCCATGGTCTTAAGATCTCCTCTTATAGCTAATACCATCTAATTCAGGCAGCATTTTAGTAAACCTCCTCTGCACTCTTTACAAATCTTTCACATTCATCTTGTAATGGGGTCATAAGTTCATAAGTGATAAGAGCAGAATTAGACCATTCGACCCATCAAGTCTACTCCGCCATTCTATCATGGCTGATCTATCTCACCCGCCTAACCCGATTCCCCTGCCTTCTGCCCATAACCCGACACCCATACTAATCAGAGGGTGACCAGACCAGCAATGGGCCTCTACTCAAGCACTGGGCCTCTACTCCAGCACTGGGACTCTACTCAAGCACTGGGCCTCTACTCAAGCACTGGGCCTCTATTCAGCACTGGACCTCTACTCAGCACTGTACCTCTACTCAAGCACTGGGCCTCTATTCAGCACTGGACCTCTACTCAGCACTGTACCTCTACTCAAGCACTGTACCTCTACTCAAGCACTGGACCTCTACTCAAGCACTGGACCTCTACTCAAGCACTGGGCCTCTACTCAAGCACTGGACCTCTACTCAAGCACTGGACCTCTACTCAAGCACTGGACCTCTACTCAAGCACTGGGCCTCTACTCAAGCACTGGGCCTCTACTCAAGCACTGGGCCTCTACTCAAGCACTGGGCCTCTACTCAAGCACTGGGCCACTACTCAAGCACTATGCCTCTACTCAAGCACTGGGCCTCTACTCAAGCACTGGGCCTCTACTCAAGCACTGGGCCTCTACTCAAGCACTGGGCCTCTAGTCAAGCAGTGGGCCTCAACTCAAGCAGTGGGCCTCAGCTCAGCACTGGGCCTGTACTCGCTGGAGTTTAGAAGGTTGAGGGGGGACCTCATTGAAACTTACAGAATAGTGAAAGGCATAGATAGAGTGGATGTGGAGAGGATGTTTCCACTGGTGGGAGAGTCTAGGACCAGAGGTCACAGCCTCAGAATTAAAGGGCGCTCTTTTAGAAAGGAGGTGAGGAGGAACCTTTAGTCAGAGGGTGGTTAATCCGTGGAACTCATTGCCACAGAGGGCTGAGGAGGCCAAGTCAGTGGATATTTTTAAGGCAGAGATGGACAAAGTCTTGATTAGCACAGGTGTCAAGGGTTATGGGGAGAAGGCAGGAGAATGGGGTTAGGGTGCAATCAGTCATGATTGAATGGCGGAGTAGACTCGATGGGCCGAATGGCTTAATTCTACTCCTGTAACCTGTGAAAGTGAACTGTACAGAATATTCCAAATGCGGCCTAACTAAAACCGTATAAGGCTGCATTGTGAATTCCTGACTCTTATCCTCAATGCCTCGACCGATGAAGGGAAGCACAGCATTTCTTCTTTACCATTCAATGTACTTGTGTTGCTACCCTTACGGGCATGGATCCCAAGATCCCTCTCCACATCAATGCCGTTAAAGTGGTGAACAGGCTCCGTCCTGGGGGCGGAGTTGGATTCGCGGGAGGTGGTCTTGGACGGGAGGATGCTCCTCGCACTGCTGAGCATCTTGGCCCTGTGGCGATCATCCTCCCCCTTCTGTCGTGGGGTAGACTGAGACTGAGACTGCCTCCCACCCCAATCTTTGCACATCCCCAATCCTTTCCACTCATCACTTCAATTTCGTAGATCTTGTGTTTTATGACTGTTGGCAGATCAATTTCCCTCCTGGGAATTCCGTCCGTCCTTCTGCAGTTGTACAGGGCCTTGGTGAGACCACATCTGGAGTATTGTGTACAGTTTTGGTCTCCTAATTTGAGGAAGGACGTCCTTGCTATTGAGGCAATGCAGCATAGGTTCACGTGATTGATCCCTGGGATGGCGGGACTGTCATACAAGGAAAGATTGAAAAGACTAGGCTTGTATTCACTGGAGTTTAGAAGGATGAGAGGGAATCTTATAGAGACATATAAAATTATGAAAAGGACTGGACAAGCTAGTTGCAGGAAAAAAATTCCCAATGTTGGGGGAGTCCAGAACCAGGAGCCACGGTCTTAGAATAAAGGGGAGGCCATTTAAAACTGAGGTGAGAAGAAACTTTTTCACCCAGAGAGCTGTGAATTTGTGGAATTCTCTGCCACAGAGGGCAGTGGGGGCCAAATCACTGGATGGATTTAAGAGAGAGTTAGATAGAGCTCTCGGGGCTAGTGGAATCAAGGGATATGGGGAGAAGGCAGGCACGGGTTTCTGATTGTGGATGATCAGCCATGATCACAATGAATGGCAGTGCTGGCTCGAAGGGCCGAATGGCCTCCTCCTGCACCTATTTTCTATGTCTCTATGTTTCTATGGGATATATAAAGTTCTATCGTATCGTATTAGAAACATCGAAAATAGGTGCAGGAGTAGGCCATTCGGCCCTTCGAGCCTGCACCGCCATTCAATTTGATCAAGGCTGATCATCCAACTCAGTATCCTGTACCTGCCTTCTCTCCATACCCCCTGATCCCTTTAGCCACAAGTGCCACATCTAACTCCCTCTTAAATATAGCCAATGAACTGGCCTCAACTGTCCTTCAGAAGAATTTTGCCATGTAAAAGCGATGAAAGGTAAGAGATTTTTTATTTGTACGTAGCTGGAACAGAACGGTACATCACAGGAACAAGTACTTCTGCCCACAAGTGTCTGTGTCGAACATGATGCCAAGACCAACTAATTTGTCTGCTCGTATCCCATATTCTTCCATTCCCTGCACATCCATGTGCCTATCCAAAAGTCTCTTACACGCCACTATCATATCAACCTCCACCACCACCCTTGGCAGCACGTTCCATAGGGCTCTAGTTTAGTTTAGTTTAGAGATACAGCACGGAAACAGGCCCTTCGGCCCACCGAGTCCTCACCGACCAGCGATCACCCCGTACACCAACACTATTCTGCACACACTCAGGACAATTTCCAATTATACCAAGCCAAATACCCGACAAACCTGCACGTCTTTGGAAACCGGAGATCCCGGAGAAAACCCACGCGGGTGACGGGGAGAACGTGCAAACTCTGTACAGACAGCGCCCGTAGTCGGGAACGAACCCGACTCTCTGACGATGTAAGGCAGCAACTCTACCGCTGCGCCACCGTACCACCCCTCGAGAATGGAGGAAGATTGGATCGTGATGGTCAATGGGAAGCTGGTAGAGAAGACTGTACAAAGGGCTGGGTAGAGTGGGACAAAGGGAATGCCCTTTCGTCGGCACGGACATCGTGGGCCGAAGGGCCTGTTCCTGTGCTGAGCTGTTCTATGTGTGATAGTACAGTACAGACTCGCTGGGTCCAATGGTGTCCCTCTATGATGAGACAATGCTTCCTAAAATTGATGTTAATGGTACGCTACGTATATAAGTCTTTCTTTCAAAGCCTTTGTGTCTAGGACTGGATGTTCCCATTTCTTAATGAGCAAAAGAAAATTGAGGATGCAATGCATATGGGAGATGTTTAGCTTCGTTTAGTTTAGTGATACAGAGCGTAAACAAGCCCTGCGGCCCACCGAGTCCTCGACGATTAACGATCACCCCGCACACTAGCACTATCCTACACCCTAGCGACCATTTACAATTTTTATCGAAGCCAATTAACCTACAAAGCTGTACGTCTTTGGAGCGTGGGAGGGAGGAAACTCTGGCGCGCCCGGAGTAAACCAACGTGGGAGAACGTACAAACTCCGTACAGACAATCACCCGTAGCCAGAATCGAACCCGGGACTCTGGCGCTGTGAGCCAGCGACTCTGCCGCTGCGCCACCGTGAGGTGCAGGGAATTTCTTTTGCACAGTTAGTGGTGGGGGCCTGGGAGGCGCTGCCAGGGGTGATGGTGGAGGCAGATACGATAGTGGCGTTGAAGAGGTTTTCAGATAGGCGCATGGATATGCAGGGATTGGAGGGATGTGGATCATGTGCAGGCAGAGGAGGTTAGTTTAACTACAGCATCCCGTTCAACACAGACATTGTGGGTCAAAGCACCTGTTCCTGTGCTGTACTGTTTCATGTCTCATATGACATTTCCATAATAAAACACGGAGCAGAACAAGGGTCGATTTAAAAATTCTTCAGACAGTCAGAACCTTTTTCCCCAGGGTGCAATTGTCAAAGGGCCCAGCTCTAAGGTGTGAGGGGCAAAGTTTACAGGAGATGAAGGAATTAGAAGTAACACTAGCAAGTTTGCAGATGACACAAAGCTGGGTGGCAGTGTGAACTCCAAAGAGGATGTTAGGAGGTTGCAGGGTGACCTGGACAGGTTGAGTGATTGGGCAGATGCATGGCAGATGCAGTATAATATAGATAAATGCGAGGTTATCCACTTTGACGGCAAAAACAAGGAGGCAGAATATAATCTCAATGGAGTTAGGTTAGGTAAGGGGTAGGTACAGCGAGACCTGGGTGTCCTTATACAGCAGTCACTGAACGTTGGCGTGCAGGTACAGCAGGCAGTGAAGAAAGCTAATGGAATGTTGGCCTTCATAACGAGAGGATTTCAGTATACGAGTAAAGAGGTTCTTCTGCAGTCGTATATGGCCCTGGTAAGACCACATCTGGAGTATTGTGTACAGTTTTGGTCTCCTAATTTGAGGAAGGACATCCTTGTAATTGAGGCAGTGCAGCGTAGGTTCAGGAGATTGATCCCTGGGATGGTGGGACTGTCATATGAGGAAAGATTGAAAAGACTAGGCTTGTATTCACTGGAGTTTAGAAGGATGAGAGCGGATCTTATAGAGATGTATAAAATTATAAAAGGACTGGACAAGCTAGATGTAGGAAAAAATTTCCCAATGTTGGGGGAGTCCAGAACCAGGGGCCACAGTTTAAGAATAAAGGGGAGGCTATTTAAAACTGAGGTGAGAAGGAACTTTTTCACCCAGAGAGTTGTGAAATTGTGGAATTCTCTGCCACAGAGGGCAGTTGGAGGCCAATTCACTGGATGGATTTAAGAGAGAGTTGGATAGAGCTCTCGGGGCTAGTGGAATTTAGGGATATGGGGAGAAGGCAGGCAGGGGTTATTGATTGTGGACGATCAACCATGATCACAATGAATGGTGGTGCTGGCTCGAAGGGCCGAATGGCCTCCTCCTGCACCCATTTTCTATGTTTCTATGTTTCTATATTAACTGCAACATGACCTTCCAACTTCTATACTTAATACTCTAACTGATGATGGGCAATGGGCCAAAAGCCTTGTTGACCATCTCATCTACTTGCGACTCCACCTTCAAGGAACCATGCCCCTGCACTCCTTTTGGGTGTTAGTGTGGGTACCAAATTGTGTTGGAAACTCAAAATATACAAATGCAGAGAAGCTTTGAAGATACATCAAGAGGCACTTGGCACAGCATGGAATCCCAATGGGGTACAATACCTTGTAGTAAATATTCTTGCCCTTTGGAACTTGGCCTGTATTCAGGATGGCGTCATTGTTCCGATGGTCAATGATTAATATTCCACCCGGTTTCACCATGCTGCCGATGTTACACAACGCCAACTTCTGTTCACTGTGGTCTCCTGCAACGGTCCAAGGAAATAAGAACGATACCAAATTGTCACCGAAGATAGACGCAAAATGATGGAGTAACTCAGCGGGACAGGCAGCCATCTCTGGAGAGAAGGAATGGGTGACGTTTCGGGTTGAGAAAGACTGGATAGACTCGGCTTGTACTCGCTGGAATTTAGAAGATTGAGGGGGGATCTTATAGAAACTTACAAAATTCTTAAGGGGTTGGACAGGCTAGATGCAGGAAGATTGTTCCCCATGTTGGGGAAGTCAAGAACAAGGCGTCACAGTTTAAGGAGAAGGGGGAAGTCTTTTAGGACTGAGATGAGAACGTTTTTTTTCACACAGAGAGTGGTGAATCTGTGGAATTCTCTGCCACAGAAGGTAGTTGAGGCCAGTTCATTGGCTATATTTAAGAGGGAGTTAGATGTGGCCCTTGTGGCTAAAGGGATCAGGGGGTATGGAGAGAAGGCAGGTACGGGATACTGAATTGGATGATCAGCCATGATCATATTGAATGGCGGTGCGTACAGGCTCGAAGGGCCGAATGGCCTACTCCTGCACCTATTTTCTATGTTTCTATGAGTCCCTTCTTTTCCATCCTGCACCGACTTGTCATCTCTGGGTCACCTTTAGTTGGGTTTAATTTAGAGATACAGTGCAGATACAGGCCCTTCGGCCCACCAGGTCCGTGCCGACCAGCGATCCCCGCACACTAGCACTATCTTACACGCACTAGGGACACTTTAGTTTTTACCAAAGCCAATTAACCTACAAACCTGTACGTTTGTGGAATGTTGGAGGATACCGGAGCTTCCTGGAGAAATCACACGCATGTTCATTTAAAAATGTATATTGTGAGTTCTATTGCTTATTGGTATGACTGTACGGCAAATGAAATTCCTCGTATGTTGCAAAACCTACTTGGCTAATAAAGTATGATTATGATTATGATTATTATGATACATGTTCTCCAGGGATGCTGCCTGACCTGCTGAGTTACTCCAGCACTTTTTGTCCTTTTTAAAAACTGCCTGCACGTGATCGATATCTCTCCATTCCTGGCATATCCACGTGCCTATCTAAAAGCCTCTTAAAGGCCACCATCGTATCTGCCTCCACCACCACCCTTGGCAGTTCCAGACACACACCACACTCTGTAAAAAACAAATCGCCTTCGCACGTCTCCTTTAAACTTTATCCTCTTATGGCGAGTCCGGAAACTTGTTCTTTGTTGAAGAAGTTTATTGCGACAGCAATATTCGATTACAAAGGTTTCTTAACAAGATAACGGACAACCATCAAAACTCACTGTCTTCTTCGAAGACGTCTCCGAACTAACTCTTTTTGGGCGCCAAAAGCGCACATGACAACGCTGTCCAATCAGCGATGTCGCTCTCTGGACCAATCCCTACGGTCGCGCCCACACGTGACCTTGCTGGCCAATCTGAGGGTTTGACGACCAGGACCACTCTCTGTGGTCGCTACATGACCCCCCCAGAACCCGAGGTACGGAACCTAGCAGGGAGCCGGATTTCGCGACCAGAACGAGTAAGGAGAGGGGCAGCCTGAACCACAGGAGCCGGGGGTTCCGGACTTGGTGGAACAGCCGGAGCGGGGGGTCCTGGACTGATCGGAACTGCCGGAGGCCGGCCTCTCCTAAGTGGTTGGCCAACCAGGACTGGTTGGTCCGGATCCAAGTGTGCAGGTTTAAGCCTGGACACCGAGACGAGCTCACTCCTGCCACCCACGTCTAAGGTGAAGGTAACCGTCCCCTTACGCAAAACCCGGAACGGCCCTTCATAGACCCTCTGCAACGGGGCACGATGGGCATCCTTACGCAAAAATACAAACTCACAGTCCTTCAGGGAAGGCGGTTCGTGGACCGTGGGACACCCATGACGTGAAGTCGGAACTGGGGCCAGGGAACCCACCCGTGCCCGGAGCGATGCTAACGCTGATGGGACTGGAGGCAGCTGGTCGGAGGGGTCCGGAAGCAAATCTCCGGGTACTCTAAGTGGCGAGCCATATACTAGCTCCGCGGACGACGCACCGAGATCTTGCTTAGGAGCAGTCCGGATGCCCAGAAGGACATAGGGGAGTTGGTCTACCCAGTCCGGGCCTTCTAGCCTCGCACTGAGGGCCGCCTTGAGTTGACGGTGGAACCTCTCTACAAGCCCATTTGCCTGGGGGTGGTATGCAGTAGTGTGTTGTAACCTGGAACCGTACAGCTCTGCTAGCGTGGCCCAGAGGGACGAAGTGAACTGCGGCCCCCTGTCGGTGGTAATAACCGCCGGAACTCCGAAACGTGCTACCCAATGGAGGGCCAAAGTCCTGGCACAAGAGGCTGCAGACATATCGGACAATGGGAAAGCCTCTGGCCACCGGGTGAACCGATCCACCACCGTGAGGAGATGGGTGTAGCCCCGGGAGGAAGGCAAGGGCCCGACTAAATCCACGTGAATGTGGAAAAAACGGACCGCTGGGACCTCAAACTCCTGTACGGGTGGCTGGACATGGCGTTGGACTTTAGCGGTCTGGCAGGGAACGCAGGAACGGGCCCAACCAGCTATCTGTTTACGCAGGCCATGCCAGACAAACCGAGCGGCTACTAACGCAGAGGTGGAGCGGATGGACGGGTGCGCCAGTCCGTGAATGGCATCGAAAACCCGGCGCTGAAGGGAGGGCGGCACTACCGGCCTGGGACGGGAAAGGGAAACATCACACCAGACTTTTGTGCCTTCCGACCCGCAGGCTACCTGAGCCAACTTCAACCCCGAAGTGGTGGACTGGTATGCCGAGGCGGTATCCGCCAGAAGCTGTGCCTCCGCAAGCTCCTGGGGATCCACCTCGCAGTCCACCGCTGAAATGGGGGAACAAGCAGGCCTAGACAGGGCGTCAGCAACGGCATTAAGCTTACCCGCGACATGACGGACATCGGTGGTAAATTCGGAGATGGCAGTCAGGTGCCGCTGCTGGCGGGCCGACCATGGGTCAGACAATTTGAAAAATGCAAATGTTAATGGCTTGTGGTCCGTAAAGGCCACAAATGGGCGGCCCTCGAGGAAATACCTGAAATGACGAACAGCTAAATAGAGAGCCAGAAGCTCTCGGTCAAATGCGCTATACTTCAGCTCAGCCGAACTCAGTTGCCGGCTGAAAAACGCTAAAGGCTGCCAACGGCCACCGACCTGCTGCTCCAGAACCCCACCCACCGCCACGTCAGAGGCGTCAACCGTCAGGGCCGTGGGGGCGGAGGGGCTTGGGTGGACCAACATGGTGGCGTCTGCCAAAGCTGCCATAGCTGCTGTAAAAGCCGACTCTGCGGCCGGGGACCATATCAACTCTACCGGTTTACCCGCAAGGCACTGGAAGAGCGGGCGCAGGACTCGCGCCGCTGCCGGAACGAACCGATGGTAGAAGTTAACCATGCCTACGAACTCCTGCAGCCCTTTCACTGTGGTGGGCCTGGGAAATGCCCGGATAGCCTCCACCTTCTCGGGCAAAGGGGTGGCGCCGGCAGGGGTGATTCTGTGTCCTAAAAAATCGAGAGAAGGGAGGCCGAATTGACACCTGGAGGGTTGGATAATGAGCCCGTGGTCTTGGAGCCGCTGGAATACAGTCCGCAAGTGGACCTGGTGTTCCTGCACTGAGGGGCTGGTGACCAGGATGTCGTCTAAATAAATAAACACAAAGGGTAAACCCCGACCCACACGGTCCATCAGTCGCTGGAAAGCCTGTGCCGCGTTCTTTAAACCGAAAGGCATGCGCAACCATTCAAACAACCCGAACGGAGTGATCGTGGCAGTTGTTGGTATGTCCTCTGGCCGCACAGGAATCTGGTGGTATCCTCGTACCAAATCGATTTTAGAGAACACCACCGCCCCTTCCAGCCCAGACGAAAAGTCCTGTAGGTGCGGTATGGGGTAGCGATCAGCCGTGGTGACAGCATTGAGACGCCGATAATCGCCACATGGTCTCCACCCCCCAGATGCCTTGGAGACCATATGCAACGGCGAGGCCCACGGGCTGTCGGACTGACGGACAATGCCCATTTCCTACATCTTCCTAAATTCCGCCCGCGCCACCACCAGTTTGTCGGGCGGTAGTCTCCGGGCCCGAGCGAAAACGGGAGGGTCCTCGGTGCGGATGTGGTGGACCACGCCATGCTTGGCCGAAGGCGTGTCAAAACGTTGGAGTAGCAGCTCTGGAAACTCCGCCAGGACCTCAGCATACGAGTCAGGGGCCGCGACGACGGCCTGGACAGTAGGGCTGGGCGGGGAGGCGATTGTCGGAGCGACGGGCTCCTCGCTGGCAGAGGGTCGGAGGTCGTTACCGCGGACATCGGGGACCAGTGAAAAGGCCCAGAGAAAATCTGCGCCTAGGATCGCTTGTCTGACGTCCGCTATAATGAATGGCCATTCGTACGTGCGGTGGCCTAAAACAAGGGACATCTTCCGCGTACCGAACGTGCGGATGGGGCTGCCATTAACCGCGATGAGGGTAGGACCTGTCTTACCCGATCTGGTCTCAAGGTCGGTCGGCGGCACTATACTGACAATGGCTCCCGTGTCCACCAAAAATTCTGTGTCCGTGAATCGATCTCGGACGTAGAGGCGTCGGTTCTGGCCAATCGCAACTGCCCCTATGTACGATCGGCCGAGGCATTTCCCGCGAAAGTACAAGGTGATCGGCAGTTGCGGGATTCTCTCCCCCATCGTAGATGATAATAGCACCAGCCGCGCTTGTGCGGATCCTTTTGGCGGGCTTTTGGAGGACTGGCGGGAGACGCGGCGCCATCTTGATGTCGCTGTGGCGTGGTCACTGGTGTCGAGACCTTGTTGATCGAACCGCTTCCTTTCGATTTGACCGCCATGAGCGCATCAGCTTTTTCTGCATATGTCTCGAGGTCCTTAAAAGAACAATCCGTGAGCAGAAGTCTGACATCTTCGGGAAGCTTCTCTCGGAATGCCTGCTCGAACATGAGGCAATCCGTGTGTTCACCTGCTAGCATTAGCATCTCAGCCATGAGAACGGACGGCAGCCGATCTCCGAGATCCGGTAGGTGCAGAAGTTTTTTAGCTCGGTCATGCCTATGGAACCCGAAGGTTCGTAGTAACAATGCCTTCATGGCCTCGTACTTGCTTTCCGCAGGAGGATTGACGATGAACCGCATCACGCGTGTGGTCGTCTCCGGCGATAGAGCGCTGACGAGGTAGTAGTATTTCGTCGCGTCTGTCGATATGTTTCTTAAATGAAACTGGGCTTCGGTGTGGACAAACCAAGATTGTGGTTGATGTGTCCAAAACGACGGAAGGTGGACGCTTACTGCGCTTAACTCCGGTGTGCCAGGCGCAGCAGTGAACAACGGGGCGTCGTGTTCGCTCATGGTCGGTGATCGTCCAGATCACGTCGGGGTCACCAATATGGCGAGTCCGGAAACTTGTTCTTTGTTGAAGAAGTTTATTGCGACAGCAATATTTGATTACAAAGGTTTCTTAACAAGATAACGGACAACCATCAAAACTCACTGTCTTCTTCGAAGACGTCTCCGAACTAACTCTTTTCGGGCACCAAAAGCGCACATGACAACGCTGTCCAATCAGCGATGTCGCTCTCTGGACCAATCCCTACGGTCGCGCCCACACGTGACCTTGCTGGCCAATCTGAGGGTTCGACGACCAGGACCACTCTCTGTGGTCGCTACACTCTCGCATTAAAGGTAGGTTCTCTAGTCTTTTGACATTTCATCCTGGGGGGGAGAGGGGGGGAGGGTGGGGGGAGGGGGGGAGGGTTCCAACTACATTCCTTGGCAACGCAAGGATAAACGAGGGCAGAGGGAATTTTACCTTTAAAGTCCGGCAGATGTGCGAATGAATTTCCCAAACAGATCACGGCATCAAAACCTTCGCCAGGCTTGGGGATGTCCCTGGGTAATGTCAACCAGTTGGCCTCTTCGATGACTGTGAAGGAGAAGCAGGTTGGGGAGTGAGTTAAATGAGCAGTGACCGTTGGAGTCTAATGACCTGCTGTGACGGACATTCACTTTCTACGCCAAAGGCTTGTTCACTTCGTAGGCCCGAATTTTAGTTTAGATTAGTTTAGAGATACAACGCCCAAAACGGGCCCTTCGGCCCACCGGGTCCGCGCCGACCAGCGATCCCCGCACATTAACACTATCCTGCACCCACTAGGGACAATTCTTACATTTACCAAGCCAATTAACCTACAAACCTGCACGTCTTTGGAGTGCGGGAGGAATCCGAAGATCTCAGAGAAAACTCACACCAGGGAGAGATTACAAACTCCGTACAGACAGTGCCCGTAGTCGGGATTGAACCCGGGTCTCCGGCGCTGCATTCGCTGTAAGGCAGCAACTCTACCGCTGCATCGCCGTGCCGAACGTATAGAAAAATGCTTTTTGCTCAACTCCACTTTTTAGCACAGCAACTGTCCACGGTTCAGGATGTTTGTCGGTCGCTAAGTTGACGATCTAGTCAGTACACAATATGCTCACCTTGGTGTAATCAAAGAAACAATGGTTCCAAGGTTGGCCTAACAAACACTTCATCCTTCTCATAGTGTCATAGAGTCATAGAGTGATAAAGTGTGGAAACACACCCTTCGGCCCAACTTGCCCACACCGGCCAACATGTCCCATCTACACTAGTCCCACCTGCCCACGTTTGGTCCATATCCCTCCAAACCTGTCCTATCCGTGTACCTAGGGTTGACAACTATCTCACTCCCAAATAAGGGACAAGGTGATGTCACCACCCCACGCTCCACATGACCTCACCCAGCCAGTGGCCACGTGCTCCCAATACTTCAATGGCGGCCGCCCGGGCCAGCGATCCCCACACATTAACACTACCCTACACACATTAAGGACAATTCACTGTATGTCTTTGGAGAGTGGGAGGAAACCGAAGATCTTGGAGAAAGCCCACGCAGGTTACGAGGAGAACATACAAACTCCGTATAGACAGCACCTATAGTCAGGATTGAACCCTGAACCCGGGTCTCTGGCGCTTTTAGGTAGTAGCTCCACTGCTGCGCCACCGTGCCACCCTGAGATTGAGAGATACGGCATGCAAACAGGCCATTTTGCCCATTGAGTCCACACCGACCATCGATTACCCGTTCACACTAGTTCTATGTTATCCCACAGGGGCAATTTACAGAGGGCCAATTAACCTACAAATCCGCACGTCTTTGAGACGTGGGAGGAAACCGCAGCACCCGGAGGAAACCCATGGGAGAACGTGCAGACTCCGCACAGACAGCACCCGAGGTCACGATCGAACCCGGGGTCTCTGGCGCTGTGACAGAAGGAGTGGACTGTGCGCTCTGTGTCCATCGGGGATCATCTCCTCCCTGCCCCTTCTCCGGCAAGATATTCACCCCATTTATCAAACGCCTCTTCCTTCCGTCGGTTCCATCGCTCTTTTAGGGCGTATTTCAGCATTTTGTCACTGGCGTCTGCACTCACTACGGAGAAGCCTTCCTCCAGCAGCATTATGGAGTCCACTCTGTGGAGGTAAGCGACAGGGGGATTAGAGAGAGCTCTACTCACTGTGGCATCAGTGGGTCAATGGTTCAATGATTCAAAGGTTCAAGGGGTCAATGGTTCAGAGGTTCAAGGGTTCAAAGATTCAATGGTTCAAAGATTCAATGGTTCAATTCAAAGGTTCAGTGGTTCAAAGGTTCAGTGGTTCAAAGGTTAAATGGTTCAAAGGTTAAATGGTTCAAAAGTTCAAAGGTTCAATTCAAAGGTTCAATGGTTCAAAGGTTAAATGGTTCAATGGTTCAAAGGTACAATGGTTCAATGGTACAATGGTTCAATGGTTCATTGACTAGCTCAAAGATAGACGCAAAATGCCGGAGTGACTCAGCCGGTCAGGCAGTATCTCTGCAGAATAGGAATAGGTGACGTCTTTGACCCGGAACGTCACCCATTCCTTCTCTCCAGAGATGCTGCCTGAGCGGCTGAGTTACTCCGGCATTTTGTGACTATCTTCAGTGTAAACCAGCATCTGCAGTTGCTTCCCACTCTCGGAGACGAGCCCCTTCGTTTTGTTGACACCGAGGGTGGGGGTGGTGTCCTGACACCGCGTTACCGAGCCCGTCGGTCTCAGTCCTGCACTTTTCCCGTTCTCCCGTGACTGCTTGGGTTTCCAGCGGGGGGGCGCTCCGGTTTTTTGTCACCACATCCTGATCTGGAGTGGGCTTAACGTCGGGCTAGTGTGAATGGGTGGTTGCTAGCCGGCGCGAACCCGATCCCATTTTCCCTTGCTGTTTCCAGCTGAGAATACCGAGAATGACCAAAGAGCGGCTCGTGGCGTGAAGGGCCGGGCGCCGTGCTCTACGACTCTGTGGCTTTGTCCCAGGGTATTTAGACTTAAGCAAGTCCATTGTAGAATGTGTGGATCAGAACCTTCTGAGTACAGATACTTTGCTCCCAAGGTCTCTAACACTGGCCCCCCTCGATCTACCACACAGATAGTATCGGCCGTTAACACTGGGATCTGGGCCAAGACCTTTTTTAGATTCTCTGGATGTGACCTCTGATCGTACCCAGCCTCACTCACGTCACCCGACTGTCAACAAGCCTGTTCACTCCTGGGTTAGTGGCAGCGGGTTCTTTAAATAGCACGGTTCACTAGAACACACTTGGAATCAAAGATACTAGAGGAGCAAGATAGGCCACTCGACCCTAAAAACCGTAGTACGTCATGACGCCATTTTAGTAGGCAGGAACTTGCAGAAACATTTAAAAAGAAAAATAACAAAGATCTGTGAGTTGATAGATGAGATATATTCTGCATTTTAATGGTATCATCACACATACTGTTCCCCCACAACACTGATTGCACTGCGAGAGGCAGAGCGAACGGCGGGTTTTGCTTACTAAAATGGCGGCCGTTACGCTCCTTTACGTACTACACTTCAGTACAGGCGATTTCAACGGTGTGGTTCATCTTGCTCCTCTAGTATCTTTGCTTGGAATCACAACACCCAGCAGGTAGCTGGGGTGGAACCGTGACACGAGCAACCTCATTCTGTTCACCATCTTCGTTATTCACCCAGTGCAGGCAACCTCAAGCCCCTGTCCCACTTAGGCGATTTTTTTAGGCGACTACAGGCTTTTTTGCACATCTTTCATTCATTTGTTCTGTATCTCTCAACGTCAAAGGGTGGCATGGTGGCGCAGCGGCAGAGTTGCTGCCTTACAGCGAATGCTACGGGCGCCGTCTGTACGGAGTTTGTACGTTCTCCCCGTGACCTGCGTGGGTTTTCTCAGTGATCTTCGGTTTCCTCCCACACTCCAAAGACGTGCAGGTACGTAGGTTAATTGGCTTGGTAAATGTAAAAATGGTCCCTAGTGTGTAGGGTGGTGTTAATGTGCGGGGATCGCTGGTCGGCGGGGATCGCTGGTCGGCGGGGATCGCTGGTCGGCGCGGACCCGATGGGCCGAAGGGCCTGTTTCGGCGCTGTATCTCTAAACTAAACTAAACTAAATCACCGTCAATACCTCTCGTTTCCCTTTTCCCTGACTCTCAGTCTGAGGAAGGGTCTCGACCCGCAACGTCACCTCTCCCTTCTCTCCAGAGATGCTGCCTGACCCGCTGAGTTACTCCAGCTTTTTGGGTCAATCTTCGATAGAAACAGCCCCTTCGGCTCACCTTGTCCATGCCGACCACGTTGGCATATCAGGCGAGTCCCATTTGCTTGCAATTGCCCCAGATCCCATGTTTCCTATCTATATATCGAGGCAAAAAAAGGCCCGGACCTAAAATAAGCTCACAAAGCTGCAAGGTTCCAGCCCCTCTATGCTGAGGCTCCAAGCTAGCATTCTTCAAAGTATATTTATGTGCAATATCTGACCGTTTGCAGCAAGCACAGTTTAAAATAAGATGAACTCTGATGTCGTAGAAGTGTATAATGCCATGAGGGGAACAGATAGGGTCGGGGAAATCAAGGCCCAGAGGACATAGGTTTAAGGTGAGAGGGGAACGATTTAAAAAGAACCCGAGGGGCAACTTTCTCACACAGAGGGTGGTGGGTGTACGGAACGAGCTGTCGGGGGAGGTAGTTGAGGCAGGGGCTATAACTGCGTTCAAACGATATTTGGACTAGGTACGTATGGAGTTTGTACGTTCTCCCCGTGACCTGCGTGGGTTTTCTCCGAGATCTTCGGTTCCCTCCCACACTCCAAAGACATACAGGTATGTAGGTTAATTGGCTGGGTAAATGTAAAAATTGTCCCTAGTGGGTGTAGGATAGTGTTAATGTACGGGGATCACTGGGCGGCACGGACTTGGAGGGCCGAAAAGGCCTGTTTCCGGCTGTATATATATGTATGTATGTATGTATGTATATGGATAGGAAAGGATTCGTAAGTTCATGGAGCAGAAATAGGCCATTCGGCCCATCAAGACTACTCCGCCATTCGATCATGGCTGATCTATCCTGCCTTCTCAACGCCATTTCCCTGCCTTCTTCCCATAACTATAGATCCTTGTATTCATCAAGAATTTGTCAATCTCTGCCTTAAAAATATCCATGCACTTGGTTTGGAGGGATACGGGCCAAATGCAGGCGGGTGAGACCAGCCATAGAGTTATATTATGGAAACCTCCCAGTGTGTTCACTCAGGAAGTTCCTCAGAGAAATAATCTAATTGCACAGGTACATGGATAGATAGGTTCCGAGGGACATGGATCAAACTCAGGCACATGGAACGAGCTGAGATGTTGAGCATGAATGAGTTGGGCTGAAGACCCCATTTCCCTGCCAAATGACATTGTGACTAACTATTAAAATAACTGTGTTTATCACTCCAACATTTTCCAATCTCTTACATGCGTCGGCATGCTGCCTTACAGCGCCAGAGACCCGGGTTCGATCCTGACTACGGTTGCTGTCTGTATGGAGTTTGTACATTCCCTCCCTCCCACCCGTGACCTGTGTGGGTTTTCTTCAGGATCTCCGGTTTCCTCCCACATTCCAAAGACGTACAGGTTTGCAGGCTAATTAGCTTGGTATAGTTGTAAATTGTCCCCGGTGTGTGTAGGATAGCGTTAGTGTGCGGGGATCGCTGGTCGGCGCGGATTTGGTAGGCCGAAGAGCAGTGCTGAACTACTATCTACCTCTTTGATGACCCTCGGACTATCCTTGATCGGACTTTGCTGGCTTTACCTTGCACTAAACATTATTCTTTTATCATGTATCTGTACACTGTCGATGGCTCGAGTGTAATCATATATTGTCTTTTTGCTGACTGGTTAGCACGTAACAAACAAAAGCTTTTCACTGTACCTCGGTACACGTGGCAATGAGCTAAACTGAACTGAAGGGCCTGCTTCCACGCTGTATCTCTAAACTAAACTAAATGAAACTAAATGCACTGGGAAGAAGAAAATAAACTTGGCCAACATGGGTTGTAACTTGCTGCCCTTTTCCAGATTGGCACTGAATCACATTCTGCACTGACTCCAGAAAAGCACTTACTGGCTTATGTGCTCGATTGCATCACCTTCTGTTTGTTTGCAAGACCAGGCACCAGTTCACCAGGAAAACAGCTGGAATCACTGCCTCTTGTACCGCCGTGCCCCCAGCTACAGCCAATCGCAGTCGGCATGCACGGGGCTCAGACTTAACGCCTCGTTTACATTAGTTGAGTTTTCATTTGTTTGGTTTACTTTGGGATATTTATCCAGCGCTTTGAGACGATGTTGTTGGACAATGGATGAAGACTCTTCAGTCTGAAGAAGGGTCTCGACCTGAAACGTCACCCATTCCTTCTCTCCTGAGATGCTGCCTGACCCGCTGAGTTACTCCAGCATTTTGTGAATAAATACCTTCGAAGACTCTTTGTTCTATCATCTTTCACACAGCCCCCAGTCTAGTTTAGTTTGGTTTAGTTTAGAGATACAGTGCGGAAATAGGCCCTTCGGCCCACCGAGTCCGCGCCGACCAGCGATCCCCGCACATTAACACTATCCTACGCACGCTAGGGTCAATTTACATTTATACTGAAGCCAACTAACTTACAAACCTGTACGTCTTTGGAGTGTGGGCGGAAATCGGAGCACCCGGGGAAAACGCACACGGGTCATAGGGAGAACGTACAAACTCCGTACAGACAGAACCCGTAGTCAGGGTCGAGATACAGCACGGAAACAGGCCCTTCAGCCCACCAAGTCCACACCGGCCAGAGATTCCTATACACTAGTCCTACACACTAGGGACAATTTACAACTTTTACCGTGGTCACGGGGAGAACGTACAAACTCCATACTGACGGCACCTGTAGTCCGGATCGAACCCGGGTCTCTGGCGCTGTAAGACAGCAGCTCTACCGCTGCGCCACCGTACCGCCCACGGTCTCTAGTGTTGTCCATTGTCACAGAATCACTGTCAGAACTCAGGCTGGGGATGGTTACCATTCATACAATGGCGACCCACAGGAGAGAACCATTAGTGCATGTCAAAAATCCTCTTAGACGCCACTATCGTATCTGCTTCCAACACCACCCCTGACAACATGTTTCAGGCACCCACCAGCCTCTGTGTAGAAAAACATCTCCTTTAAACTTTGCCCCTCTTACCTTAAAGCTATGCCCTCTAGTTTTTGGCATTTTCACTCAGGGTGAAGGTGGTTTTTCTCCGAGATCCTCGGTTTCCTCCACACTCCAAAGACGTACAGGTTTGTTGGTAAATTGGATTGGTAAATGTAAAGATTGTCCCTGGTGGTGTGTAGGATAGTGTTAGTGTGCGGGCATCGCTGGTCGGTGCGGGACTCGGTGGGCCGAAGGGCCTGTTCCGCGCTGTATCTCTAACTAAACTAAACTAAAAAGGTACATTGACATACATTATTTTTTTGCACACAGCTCAGCAAGACTGTTCTACTTCATGGTCCGGTATCTGTTATACCGTTGTTATGACTCTGGAATGACCACAAGTACACGTATTTAGGGGGTTGAAAGCCGAGCATAAGTCAAGGCCCAGTTTATTTCACGGCCACCTGGAACCAGAGTGCCCGCCAATGTGACGTCATTCTCATATATACACGTTGCTACGCGGGCAAACAAAATAGTCCTTGTGATATAACAAAATAGTCTTTGCAATATCACAACAAAGACTATCTACGTACATTAGCACAATCACCCCGTCAGTACAGTGCGCACAGAACAACAACCACTAATTTGGTGCCATTTTGAAGTCCCGCCAGCAGTTGGTCACAAAGTCCTGTTGCAGCAGCGGCCTCCATTCCGGTAGTCCGGTGAACCATCTCCCCTGTCTCCGGCTTCCTCAGACTACACAACGGCAGTCTGAAAGGAATCAAGGGATGTGGGGAAAAAGCAGGAACGGGGTACTGATTTTGGATGATCAGCCACGATCATATTGATCCCTCTGAGAAACTCCCACCAGGTTCCGACCGACCGTTGGTAACCAGGCACAGTCTCAGCAGACTGTGGACAGGCGTGGGGAGGAGCAAATCGGACGTGCTGAAGTGGGGATACACTGAAGATGCAGCAGACTGCGAGTGTGGATGGGGCCTCCAGACTATGGAACATCTCCTGAGCTGTGACGTGCTGCATGACACATGCACTGTAAATGATCTTGCAGAGGCCAACGACGTGGCACCAAAATGTGCTCGCTATTGGCAAACAGTTGTGTGATGACACGAATAAATAAATCATATTGAGTGGTGGTGCCGGCTCCAAAGGCCGAATGGCCTACACCTGCACCCATTTCCTATGGGGTTTTCTTCTGAGTACAGCACATAAATTGGCAATGGGCCAAGCGCGGTGGCGCAGCGGTAAAGTTGCTGCCTTACAGCAAATGCAGCGCCGGAGACTCAGGTTCGATCCTGACTACGGGCGCCGTCTGTACGGGGTTTGTACGTTCTCCCCGTGAGTGACCTGCGTGGGTTTTCTCCGAAATCTTCGGTTCTCCTCCCACACTCCAAAGACGTGCTAGGTATGTAGGTTAATTGGCTGGGCAAATGTAAAAATTGTCCCTAGTGTGTGTAGGATAGTGTTAGTGTGCGGGGATCGCTGGGCGGGCGCGGACTCGGTGGGCCGAAGTGCCTGTTTCCGCGCTGTATCTCTAAATCTAATGTCCATGCTGAACACGATACCAAGATAAATTAATATTTTCTGCCTGCACTTGATTGGGGTTAGCAGCGAGAGATAGATCAGCCATGATTGAATGGCGGAAGAGACTTGATGGGCCGAATGGCATAATTCCGCTCCTATCGCTTATGAACATGATCCTGTCCTTCCATACCCAGCAGCCTATCTAAAAGCCTCTTAAACGTCACTATCATATCTGCCTGGTCCACCACCCCTAGAAGCACGTTGCAGGCAACCAATAAACAAACTTCTCCCGCTCACATCTCTGAAACTTTGCTTCTCTCACCTTACTGCTGTGTGCTCTATCCTTTGACAATTCCATTTTGGGGAAAAGGTTCTGACTGTCTACCTTATCTATGCCTCTCATTCATTTTACGTACTTCTAATTATAACTCCAGGGACTAAATTTTCTTGACTAAATTTTCTTTTCTGTATTCATTTTAATTTATATGCTGTAATTGTAACTTCTTTTTGCACAATCCGCAGGCATTGCCACTTTCATTTCACTGCACATCGTGTATGTGTATGTGACAAATAAACTTGACTTGACGTGACTTGATCTCTCAACCTCCGGCGCTCCAGAGGAAACAAACAAAGGCTGAGCAATCTCTCCTTGTCGCTGACAGCCTCTAATCCAGGCAGCATCCCAGTAAACCTCTTCTGCACCCTCTCCAAAGCTTCCACATCCTTCCTGCAACGACATGACCAGAACTGGGTGGTCAGGGGTTATGGTGAGAAGGCAGGGCGATGGGGTTGAGGGAGAGATAGATCAACCAGGATTGAATGGTAGAGTAGTCTTGATGGTCCGAATGGCCTAACTCTACTCCTGTCACTTATGACCTTGCAACTGCACTAACCACTCCAACTAGGGCACC